>NC_133289.1:16351364-16540210 GCF_005239225.2 Populus alba | reverse complement strand
AAGCATTATAAAAAATATAAGAAAAAAGAGCAAGAACATGATTTTTTGATCCCAAAACCAAGATGCTTAAATGAATAGCAAATGCCTCTTTTTACAGGCTAAAATTCAGAATTATTCATTTGATAATTAATTATTGATGTAGTGGCCACCTATTGATTTAGTAGACTTGGTGAACAACATTATTTCAAGTATTTTTTGACTGAATGAAATGACATTGATTCAATCAGAATTTAGCAAAGTATTTTTCATAAAAGTTGTTAGAAATCATCTCCTCTTTACACCCACAATATTTCAGAGTATTTGGATCACTACAACTCGAGATATGTCTAAAATACTGAGTAGTGCTTCTAGTGGACGTGGTAGACAACCCTCAAGCTCTTGTCTAGATTAAATGTCATTGCTAACATCAGAATTAGAGTAGGTCGTCTTCATGAAAGTTGTTGGAAATTGACTTATCTTTCCACCCACCAAATTTGATGTTATTTTGTCTTCTAGAACTCCAGCTATGGATTAAATTCTGAGCAGTATTTGGGATGAATTACATGACAGATTCTGACTTCTCTTTTGTGGCCTATTTCTTATTGCCATATAAACCAAACTGAATTTCAAGATCTACAGCTCCAAATATGACCCCATGATTTAACAGTGTTCTAATTTGAATTTAATCGACATCTCCTTTCTAAACTTAACATTTTATTTATCCTTTCACTTTCAATAGTTAATCACAGCAATCAATTATTTGAATTGTGAGATATGCTTGCATTTAAAATGAGCATTTACCATAAATTAAAGCTATTTTTTATTATCAGACTTGTTATTATAAAACATGTTCTAGTTAAGGAGTTATTGATACTTCAAGTGCAAAATAATAATATAAAGCCTTGATAAAAATACACTTTTAAGTATTAATCATTATTCATAAAGAAATTGATGATATCATCATAAAAATTCTTATTATTGTCAAAACAAATGACATGATTTTTTATTAGAAGCATACCTTTTTGAATAAACAAAATTGTGAAACATCCTCGTAAAAACATGTAACATTATTTAAGAACTATGAAAGAATTGAATTATAATTTAAATATTATTTAAAGGGAATCCTAATAAAAAATCACATAAAATAAAAATTTAAATATCAAAATGAATTATTGAAAAATATACAATGCCATTCATTCATGGTGTTTTGTGTGTACACAAAAACAATGTGGCTCAACAATACCCCACCTTAATTAGTTTTTATTTTTTTAATCTAATTTTAGATGCTTTTGAATTTCCATCTCTTTAATTTGTGTGTGCAAATAGGGTGCCTTTGTTCGGTAAAAATATATTTTAGAGAACATTTTCGTGAAACTGAGTGTCGGTGATATAATAATTTTTTTAAATGAGTGTTGGTGATAATTATAGAGGTTGTTTTAATATATATTTTTTTTGTTTTAAAATATTATTACTATTTATTTTTAATGTTAGGATGTTAGTATATTAAAATGATATAAAAAATTTAAAAAAAATTAAATTTTAACTAATAACCACTTCATTTCAGTCTATTTTCCAAAAGGGAAAAAAAATACTGAAAGTCCAAAAATGCCAAAAGGAACAGTGCAAATCTCACCGAGGACTCGAAAAAGAAGTTCATCATCATTAATAATCTCTTTTTTCTTCTTTTTTTTTTCAAGAGAAACCATCTAAAAGCAGCTTCTGCAACAAGAAATTATTTCCTTCCTTCATAAAAAGGAGGACAGTACGTTGTGGCTCAATAGATGCTTGCAGTCTGTCATTGGGTCCGCTTGCAAGCCAACACGTCCATACTTTAAAAAATAAGGGCAAGTGGTGGGTTGCTAGGGCAAGCCCAAAGCTAGCCCATTAACTTCTTCTTAATTTTTTATACTTGGAATGAGTAGACAATAAGTTTGTCTAATTTTTTTTTTTTAAAAAAAAACAGGTAGATCATCATCTGCTAATACAGATGACATGTCATTTCCAAGTTCAGCTTAAACCACCTTACATTACCGGAAAATTGAGCTCTGTCCTCTTGGTCTTAAAAAAGCTCATTTTTAATTCTATATTGGGACTTATTTTTTACACCACCATAATAATTTAAAATAAAACAAATAAAAATAAATTATTAAATTCAATTCTCATTCAATGCATTGTGAAAGCGCAAAATCAATGACCAAACTAAAAATTTTAAAAATATAAAAACAGAACATTATTACAATTCATAATGCTTTCTCTCATATACTAGAATATATGTTACACTGAAAACACCGCATGCACTTTTAAAGTTTTTGTTAATAATTATATAAAAAATTATTATAAATTCAAAATGTCAATAAATTGATTATAAATATGAAATGGTGTGAAAAGTAAATATTAATATCAATCTAAGATATTAACGGGATTTGAACCTTTAACTAATGGATTATAAATAGATAATTAAATGCACTATGTTTTGTGAACAGTAACTTGTGAGGAGTGGAACATTGATTTTCCCCCTCCTAAACTAATTCTTGTCAATAATAGTTTTATTTCATTCTTTAAGTTATTTGATTTTTAAGTTTTTAATTGAAGAATTACGCATATTTAGCAATAGGTACATTGCATTTAATCTTTAGAATATTCTTTGATTGTTAGATGCAAGTTTAAATTCTTAAACGTATTGAACCTGATTTTTAAAAATAATTCAGTATATTGTATCATAGTATTAACTAGTTTGTCGCTTTGTGCGTTTTCATGGGTAACTTTTTACTAGTATTAATAAACTTGCCTAGCTCTACGAGTCAATACGGTGTCGGTGGCCAACATACTTGTCTTGTACTAGATTTTAAATTAAATTAAATAAAAATTAATTTGATGCAACGGAATCAACTTAGAAAATGCATCAAAATTTGGTCAATTAGATAAAATCTTATTTGACTTTTTTAAGAAAAAAATGCAGTGCTTATTTAATATATTTTTATAAAATAATTGAAATGACATTAATATTTTTAATGAATTTGGGTCAACTTGCCCAATACATGACCAAGACCATAAACCTAACTAATTTTAATAAGTTATTTTTGAAATATTTTTTTTATTTAATATTACAATAATAAAATTAGACATTTGTAGCTCATACAATAGAGAAATATTTTCATTCGTTTAATGTTTTTTACAAACATAATAGTTTTTATTAGCAACATAGTTCATTAAATAAAAACCAACAACATTAAAAAAAGTTCGATAAAACTTCAATGATTTTAACTAAAAAGAAAAAAATGTATATTTTCTTTTATCAAAACCCTAATTTTTCCATTCATGCATTTCATTTATAAAAACATTTTTTTTTATGAGAAGCATTTTGTTTTAAGTAAAGACTTATTACGAGGATGAAAACTTAAAATTTTGAGAATATATCATTTTTAAGTATCCACATAAAAAAAGTTCTGAACAACAAATTTTTTTAAATAATAATAATAATAAAATAGATATATTAGTCTCATATAATATTAATAAGAAAATCATTTTAAGAATTATGCATATCATGCTAACACATAATTATTCATAAAGAAATCGATGATATCATCATAAAAAGCCTAATATTATATATATAAAACAATGACATGATTTTTCATTAGAAACACATTTAATAAACTATCATGATCTGTAAAGCATGTTTTAATAAAAAATATTAAAATAATATCTTAATATTTTATATATGATTGAAAGTAAAAAAAAAAAAACACAATTAATGTGATAAAATAATGTAAAAAATCTATTAAAAATAACACAAAAAAATTCATTTTCATTGAAAACAAAATTATGAACATTCCTGTAAAAACATGTAATGTTATTTAAGAACCATGAAAGAATTGAATAATAATTTAAACATCATGTTAAGTATTTTATTTAAACGGCACTCTAATAAAAAATCACATAAAATAAAAATTTAAATATCAAAATAAATTATTGAAAAATACACAGTATCATTCACAGTGCATGTGCCGCAATACCTAGCCTTATTTATTATTATTATTATTATTATTTAACTTTAGATGCTTTAGAATTTCCATCTCTTTAATTTGTGTGTGCAAATAGGGTGCTATATTTTAGAGAACATTTTCCCGAAACTGAATTATTTTCTCTTGATAGATTTAAAGAGAAGGTGATAATAATGACCGTGATGGTTAAAACAATGGTGGTCAGTGATGCATAACAGCAGTATTAAAGCACTGGTATTGTTTTTGAAGAGGTAATGATACGATAGAGATGATGTAATGTTGAAAAAGAGGTGATGTAATGATTTTTTTTTAATGAGTGTTGGTGATAATTATAGAGGTTGTTTTAATATATATTTTTTTGTTTTAAAATATATTAAAATATTTATTTTTATTTTTAATGTTAGGATGTTAGTATATTAAAATGATATAAAAATATTAAAAAAATTAAATCTTAACTAATAACATTTTAAGCTTCAAAAAAAATTTTCAGTCTATTTTCAGAAAGGGAAAAAAATACTGAAAGTCCAAAAATGCCAAAAGGAACAGTGCAAATCATACAGAGGACTCGAAAAAGAAGTTCATCATCATTAATAGATCTCGAAAAAGAGAAATCCATCTAAAAGCAGGTGCTGCAACAAGAAATTATTTTTTTCCTTGAGAAAAAGGAGGGCAGGACGCTGTGGCTACAACTTGAAGGAGACAGACTGCAAGCGGACTCAATAGATGCTTGAATATGTAGCATGATCAACAAACATGATTCTAAACCATGGCTTTCAGTTCCTCAATCAACTCTGCAATGTACTTGTTCTGAATCTGCGCGTTCAACAGAAATTCCCTCCATTTTTTGTGATTTTCCCTCATAGACTTGCCAGGCTCCTCGTCTACATCCAGCATGACAGCTTTGACAGCTTCACAGATATCATCCTTTCCAAAACACCCATCCTCATCTCTCCTATTTATCTCCACCCCAGCCTTCAGGTCTCCAGCTATGAGCTTGGTGTTCAAGAACTGGTCACCCTTCAGTGGTAGCATGGCCAGCTGACAGTCATTCACCAATGCTTCAATCAGCGAGCTAAACCTGAGTGACAGACAAAACACCCTACACTACTATGTGCGAGTATAAGCTGTTGCTGAACCCACCCTGTGTGCAGAACTCCTCTCCCCTTGACCCTCTCTAAGAACCCCGATGGTAAAGCCTGGTTTAACTCGGTTTGGCTATCGAGCTCTGCAGGAAAGTTCAAAACAAGGAAAAATGGCAAACCAGTGAGTTCCAAACCAAGAACAAGCTCTTTTATTTGGTCATGGTTCAAGAATGTTTCGCTGCCAAACGAGCAAAAAATCACAGATTTGGCAGGAAATTGACCCAACCAATTAGCCCATTTCTCATCGAGCACTCCAGAAGGTGGATCGGGGACTAGAGGACCAGTTAAAAGTACAGGTTTTTTAAACTGTGTTCTTATAAATTCCACGTACTGTCCTTCCATTTCCTGACATGACTTCAAGAGCATTGCAGTGCAACCAAGACGACTACCGACAGCTCTATCGTATATAGTAGGGCCACCATCAAAGCTCTTATATACAATCGAGAAGTCTCGAGCCTGAAAGGCTTTTACAGAAGTAATGGATGTTGAAGGATATCCATTTGGAGGTTTCATGAGATCCCCAATCGAGGGACTTTCTCCTTCTTCACTTATTCTGGCAGGGACAGTAAGGTATGAAGTTGAAGTGGCAGAGAAAACAGTGTAGCTTATTGTTTTAATGCCAATCTGGGAAGCTAGCTTCGGAAGCCAGTGCTGACTGTGATCGAAGAACACAAAATGGGGTTTGAGTTCTGCCAATATGGTCTTGATTTGAGGCAGCATGAGGTCTAGAGCTTTCTTGAGGAGACCAGCCATAGCCGGTGTTGTCTCTGCGGTGCTGTTAAGCCCCGGAGGGAGGCCCTCAACGGCAGGGATTGGAAGAGAGATGATTTGGGTGGTGGGAGTGGAAAGAAGAGAGGACTTGATGCGTGCAATGTTGCCAGGAGCTGACAGGAAAGAGATTCGAACTCCATGGAGGGAAAGCTTGTTAGAGAGTTGCACAAATGGGCTTATGTGACCAAATGCAAACCATGGAAACATCACAACATGAAGCTCAGATGATGATTCACTAGACATGGTTTTCTAGGTGTTGTTCCTCTCTCTCTCTCCCTCTCTCTCTCTCTCTCTCCTTGTTTCTTTTTTGGTTTTTGATGTCTAATACAGTCCTTATATACACACTTAATCCGCTGGCATCTTCAATCAAGTTACCTATAAAATAAAATTTTAGTTTCTTTTAACAGTAGCCACGGGTCGGTCTTCTGCATACTTTGGCGGTTGGCTTTGTTTACGACATTCAGCTAGTGGAAATTGTTTTTTTTTTTTTTTTTTAAATTGTTTTTTTTAAATGTATTAAAATAATAAATTTTATTTTATTTTTAATATTAGTATATTAAAATTATATAAAAATGCTATAAAATATATTTAAAATAAAATAATAAAATTTTTATAAAGCGCAGATGAATGTGCTCCCAAACACAAACACCCCTTCAAAGGTAAAGGAACCCAACCACCATTAGTCAATCGAGTCCCCCTGTCTCTCAGCCACCATTAAACGCGAGACGCTAGCTCCAACCCCCGTTTAGTTAGTGCTCCGAGACAGCCCAAAAAGGGTTCAACTTCCTGCTTGTGTTGATTGTTATTGTCTATGGAAAAGGTAGTGGAGCCCCCTGTCCATGTACAGTGTCAACCACGTGATGTGGTATGCAATAAAATTAATAACAACTCTAATCTAATATTAGGTGCCATACTTTTGATCCGCATTAAAAACAAAAAAAGAAAAATAAGAAAAAATTGAAAGGAAAAAGAAAAATATTAGGGAGTGAAATAGTGATAAGGAAAAAGAGGGACAAAAATAAACAAGGGAGTTTAAATTCTTCAAAAGAGTCATGAGTTTAAAAGATGAAGAAGAGTGAAATAGCTTAAGAGAAAAATTACACAAAAAGTCATGTGAGAAAAACAAAAAGACAAAAAAAAAAAATTCACAAGAGAGAAAAAAGCAAAAGAAGAAATTTGTCCAGCCAAAAACAAAGAAAAAACTAACAAAAATGCCAAAACTCATCTCCTCTTGTAAATAGTCTAAACCACAACGACAACGACTATTGCATACAACTATCATCATTGGTGATACAATAACCTCTTTGTCTCATCACCACCATAACAACTATGACAACTTTCAAATCTACTCCTTAAATAAGCATCAATGCAGCTTACCTTAGATAAAACATATAAGGTAATTGTTATATTTCATATTACATTAAAAAAAACCTAGAGTAGACGTACCTCTTTCACATAAGTTGAGTTGAGCAATTCCTTATTGAAACTATTAGTTGTTAGTGTTCATCAACTGTTTTTAGGATTTTCTTCTATTAGTTGCTTAATGGTTTGAATAATTAATATTCTTTAGGGTTTGTTTGTTTTTTAGTCATTTATCATGTTAATAGGCATGTAAAACATGCATTATACTTTACTTAATAAAGCATATAAAAAGGAGATTGATGATGCAAGGTTGAAGGATATAAAGGTGAAGAATTTTCTCTTCAAAGTAATAAATCAATTGATCCTTGAAACCATTTTGAACAAGGATACAACCAAAAGTATTTGGGATTCGTTTAAGAGAAAGTATTAGGAAACAACATAAGTGCAACAAACACAATGACAAGTTCTCCAAAAAAGAGTTTGAGATGTTGAATATAAAAATAAGAGATTATATGAATGAGTATTGTACTCATACTCTTGTTGTGGTCAATAACTTGAGCGTCTATAAGGGAAAAACAAATGATGTAGTAGTTATCAAGAAGATTTTGATATCCATAACATCCAAGTATAATTATGTTGTGTGTTTTATTGGGAAATCAAATGATTTGGATGCTTTTACAATTAATGAGTTACAATGTAAGCTTTTAGTATATGAGCAATATATGAAAGCTCATATTGTAGAAGAGCAAAAATTAAAGGTTATTTTTGGAGAGTCCTTAGGAGAAAAAATATGAGGCCATGACAAAATTTAAGGATGAGAAAGAGGAGGAGGTAGGTGTAGCTTTGATAAATCGATTGTTGAATGTTATAATTGTTATAAGCTTGAATACGTTTACTATAAATGTCTAAAGAATGACACAAAAGCAAAGAAAACTATATGGAAGGTAGTAAAGAAGTGTTGTTTATAGAGTATGTGAAGGATAAAGAAGTTAACAAAGAAAAATTATGATTTCTCATTATAGATGTAGTAATTATATGTGTAGCAAGAGGTGGGTTTTCTAAGATTTTGAAGCAAATTTCAGGTAAAAGGTAAAAGTAGGAAATAATTCAAGCATGAATGTGATGGGTAAAAGTAATGTACGAATGCTAGTTAATGGTTTTATACTAAATATTATTGGAGTATTCTATGTTCTAGGATTAAAGAATAGCTTAATAAGCATTACCTAGCTTGCTGAGAAGGGAATTGTATTTTTTCATACAACAAAAAAACATGAAAAATTTATCATTCTAACATAGGGGGGCTAATTATAAACATTACAATGTCCTTGAATTAAATGCTCAAGTTATTTGATCAAACATAACTGAAGAAGGAAGCTTGTTTTAATTCTTTCATGGAAGATCCATCTAGACTTTGGCACCACAATATGTAGTAGTCTAAAAATTCTTTAACAAAACAAAATGGTGAGGGGTTTGCCTTGTCTTAAAACCTCATCGAATAAATATGAAGATTTCCTGATAAAGAAGAAATATAGTGATCCATTTCCTAAGAAAGGCAAATAGAGAGCTTCTCATATTCTTGAACTTATGCATGACGATATATATGGACCAATCACCTCTATGTCTAAGAGAAATAATAGGTACATGATTAGTTTTATTAATAACTATAGTCATAAAGTTCGGGTTTATTTCTTGGTTAAGAAGTAAAAACACATTTATTACCTTCAAGAAATTTAAGAATTATGTTGGAAAAACAGACAAGTTTGAGTATAAAAGATCTTTATACTGATCATCAGAGTGAGTTCACATCATTCAAATTCACTAATTTGTAAAGTAAAAATAGTATTTGAATACAACAAACTGCCATATACACCCTATAATAAAATGATATTACAAAAAGGAAGAACTAAACTATCATGAATATGGTTTAAAGTCTACGCTCAGGAAAGAAGTTCCCAAAACATTTTGGCCAAAAATTGTGAATTAGACAGTTCATGTTCTCAACATGAGTCCAAATCTTGTGGTGAAGAACAAAAATCTAGAAAAATCTTGAAGCGACAAACCATTAGTGGATCACATTACAGTGTGTTTCTCATGTTTATATGCCCGATTGGAAAATAAAAAAGCTCGATGACAAAATTTCAAGTGTGAGAAAAAATATAGATCAAAAAAATTAATTGAATTTCATTGAAGATATATTGTCTAAAATATACGAGAAAATTTATAGGTTAAAAATAGGTTATGAAAGTTTACATAGATGTATGTCTTGTCTTGTTGCATAGTACAAGAGTATAATTGTCTATTTCAATGCCAACAATTTGCATCAGGAACTTATAAGGGGATATGCGTACTCGATGTTGACAGGAAAACATTAAGCCAATATTTTAGTGTCAAGCTGAACTGGAACACGTATTATGTAATTTTTTGCAAAATTATCTTTATTATATTTCTTCCTTAATTATTAGATTTTCTAAGAATTTTTAGATTTATTTAATTAGGCAACTGGTTTTATGAAAAATATTGTAATAATTCTAGGATTCTATTTTGTTTTTTAGTTTAGTATTATTAGGGCTCTATATATATATATATATATAAAAGGTTGTAATAGCCTTCTGACAATAAAACTTTGATAAATAAAAATTAAATATTTTTCGGTATTTCTCTATAGTTATAGTGTTCCTACTCTTTAAAGACTTTGGTTTGTAACAAACATTGTTATCCTTATTTATATGTAATGTCATATGGTAATCGTCCTTTAGGGAATAAAAAACTTTAAGTGCATGCTTGTATTTAATAGATGTATTATCTTACTTGCAGTTGGTTGGAGATAGTTTTGGTTTTCAAGGTCTTGTTCAAATATAATTTTTTTTTTTAAAAAAAACTTTAGAATTAATTACATTATATCTTGTAAAGTTGAGAAAATTTCAAAGATGACGTGGCTCATTTCAGGGTTAAATGGATGCTATGTGGTAGCTATCAAAGGTGAAATTGGTTAAATGACTTGCAAAACAAGTTTTTATAGTGAGTTAAGGGACCCTTTGATAATTAAGTTAATATATACTAGATGGAATGTTGCTTCAAAAGAATAATTAAGTAACACACATACTAAAAAATAAATTATAATTTAATGTACAATATCAGAGTGTATTTGATCCTCAAACTTTAAGCCTCATGCTTTTTTTTTTTTTTTTTATAGTTGCACATCATTTTTTTATTGTATGGCAAGAGGGGTAGAGTTGTTTGTTCCAAAGCTATTAATCTATATCAAGTACTGACAACGAGAATATGTGTCCTTGATGTCAAGTAGAAAACCATTGAACTAATTTTCTAACATTGTCGCACCCGACATCTTGGCGGCCTTAAAAAATTAATTAATTCGTTATCTTTGGAAAGAACGGATTTCTGGCATCCTGTTCTTTAATGTGGATATTCTTGTTTAAGGAGTCGCCACCTAGTATTACGGTCACTAGGAACCCTAACTGGTCAACAGAGATTCTATGGTTCGGGACTGGTTACGTAAAAGGGAATATATTATCACCCCTTAAACGTCCTGCCTGAGGCAGGCTGCATTGCTAGTTTCGTCTTAAATTGCTAAATGTTTATTTTTTTATGTTATGAAAATTTGCTTACAATATTCCTGACTCTGGCGCCAGTGAATATTTAACTACGAATATTTCCAACTCTGGTGTTGGTAAATATTACGTAGCTATAAAAATAAATTTAAATCATCATTTTTTTTTTTATTCCTTGACTCTAGCGTCAGTGAATAAATAAATAATAATAAGTTTTATTTTTTTACGAATGCAAATATTTTTTTATTTTTTTTATCTAAATAAAATAAAATACAATGAATAAAAAATAATATAAATTTAAACCGGTATTTTTATTCCTGACTCTGGCGTCAGTGAATAAACCAATAAATTTACATTATTTTTATTCGTGCATACATATTTTTTATTTTTTTTATTTTTTCTATCTTTTTTATGTTTTATATTTTTTCTTTTTTAGGATTAAGTTCCACACGTGCATGCAAAAACCGGTAAGTAGTGAATTAAATTGGCCTATGTACAGTACCCATGCAATTATAATTGCAAAGCAAAGGGAAATGAAGAACTTACCTATGCAGGAGGCGAAGTCGAAGACGGTGGCTTGCAAGAACTTACCTGTGCAGGAGGCGAAGTCGAAGACGGTGGCTTGCTTTGGATCCCTCGGTTTCTCCTCCCTCCTCTGCTTCTTCCGCTCGTCCTCCTCCTGCTCGTCCCCCTTCTGTCTTGTTCGTTTTTTTTTTGGGTTTATTTGCTTCTCTCTCAGTCTGCTGCGCTGCTGTTGCTGAGAAGCTGAGCCGATGGACTGTCATTGAATGTTACAACTAGGTCCCGTATGATGCTGTGAAGAAAAACGGTAGTCGCTGCTATTGCTGGACTGAGCTGCTGCAGAAGGAGGAAATGGTGGCTAAGGAGCACCTGCTGTCACTGCTTCAATGGAGAAGAGAATAAAAACTCCAGGTGCTGGGTTTGAGCTGAAAGACTTCCACGGTTGAAGACAAAGATATTGTTCATGCTTTGGAAACCTGCTGTTGTTGGAGGAGCGCATGCTGGACGACCCATGCATGCTCACGGTGCATGGATGCATGGAGAGGGCGTTTCTGCTGCTGTCACCGGGGAGAGGAGAGGGTATTGTAGCACCGGCCGAACTGTAGGGGAGCTGGTGTCGCGTGGTGGACAAGAGAAAGAAGACTGTGATGGAGCTAAAACCCAAACAGAGGAGAGATTCTGGTTTTCTTCTTTGTTTATGAAACGAGGACAAATGGTGAAGATGATGGTTTTGGTTTCAAGACAGAGAGGAAAAGAAAAGCCACGGAGGGCTTCTCTGTCTTCTTGGTGACCTGGGAAGAAGAGGAGAAAAAGCTGGGGGGAGGGGGCAGCGGCGGCTAGTCTAGGACTCGGCCGCGCCCTTTTTTTTTTTTAATCTCTTTTTTTTTTTTAGGTTTCTATAATGGTCTTCTCCTGGGTTTTAGGGTTTCTCTCTAATCATCCTCCCTCCTTCCTTTCTTTTTCTTTTCCTCCTCTTTTTAAAACTGTGATCAATATTTATAGTGCAAGAGTCCTATCACTTGTAAGAAGTAAAGTCTCAATCAAACTCATTCTCTTTTTTGAAATTCAAATTAGAATCGAATTTGAAATCAGACAACTTTCATTATCTTGAAGGTAAGGATTATCTTGAAAATAATGATTATTTCGAAAGTAAGGATTATCTCAAAGATAAGGATAGAATGGCAAAAGCACATTATAGTCCTTAATTTTCACACAAGTTGACAAATCACTCTTTTCATCGAAATAAGTCTTTGTTCTTTTAATTTTATATTTTAAACCCTGTAAAAATTAAATTAAAAGCCAATGGGCCAAAATTTGGTTATGACAAACATCATGATTATTGTTCTTTAGAAAAAGAAAATTTGAGCACGTGTTTGAACTAACCAACATAAACTTATGTTTTGAATAAAACTTGATCTTTGATCAAATAACTTGAATTCTCATCTTTTTTGGTTGATGGTAGATTTCAACTATCTTTATTAGTTGATGGTCGATTTTAACTATTTTTACTAGTTTATAAAATGAATATCTATTGCACTTAAGCAAAGAACACATGGTTCTTTATTTTTGGTATACATAATATGTAAATAAGACATGTATAAAGGAAATGGACTATCTGTTCTTATGTTGTTTAATTTTTAAATCTAGATTGGCAGTTTACGCTACGCAGCGGGCTAGATCAATTTTTTTTCCATAACATAATAAAAGGATGTTTAGGTGCCAATAGTGTTTTAAAGAAGTAAGAGAAATACATGACTTGGAACATAGACCCTACTAGCCTAATATGTTGATTTCATTTAATTATATGATAAAAAAACAATAATAGTAAACGAATTGAATTTTTTTTAAAATAGTCACGATGACTTGGAAAAAAAAATGTTTGTCAAAAGAGCAAAACACAAAGCTCAATTCCTAATGAACCCAATATTGATGGAAGAAATTCAAAGAAAAGAGACGAGTTGACTTAAGTTAGCATATCAAACTCGAGTCTTAGGTCATGAGGTCATGGTAACCCTATAAGAACAAATAAAACAAAATATGATACTTAATTCCCAGCAAACTCAATGTAGAATGATGAAATTGAAAAAAAAATCAACTAAAAAAATTAACCAAAAAAAAAACACCAACAAAGCTTGGTAAGTCCACCAAACCCTGTAACTTGAATTATGAGAATGAGTTAATCTAATAAAAGAAAAAAAATAAGAAAACAATACAAAAACCCAATTCTAAACCAAATCCAATATTAGAGGACAAAACTAAAAAAATACTCAAAAAAAACAAAAAAAAAAAATACCAAGTAAACCTGGGCTACCTCGCCAAACCCACAACCTATATCATGAAACTATGATAACCCTCTAGAAAAAAGAAGAAGAAAAAAAATATGAAGCTCAACTTCGAACAAACCCACTATTGAATGATAAAATTAAAAATGTAAATTAGTGTGAAAACAAGATCGATGTCAACTCGGGTTAACCTTTCAAAACCATGACCCGGGTTATGAGAATAAGATCTCCCCATAAAAAAAAATCATGAAGACCAATTCCTAACCAATAAAAACTGATGAAATTTTAAAAAAATCAATTTAAAAAAAAAAAGACCCAAAACTGAAAACAACTATAAAAAAAAAAATAAGGACCAAATTTATTACAAAAACAAAATGACATGACACCTTTTAATTTTGACAGACGAATATAAATCTTAATGATAAAAGAGAGAGAAAATGGAAGAAATAAAGAAAAGGTTGTTGAAGCCACATCATCACTTTTCTATTAACATGCACCTTAGCATTGGCAAGTGCTTGTTGCGCGCTTCCAACATAACCAAGGATGGTAGTGTTCTGCCACTAGAGGAAAAAGCGCATCGTTAAATCTCACCGGCTCATCCCACACACTAGCACTTGTTGTGCATGTGCTAAACAAGTTGTCATACCTGTCCTTTTCAATCTCTATAAGTTTATTTTTTAGTTTCAAATTTGATGTCTCAAGCCTTAATTATCTTAGATTAATAAAATTAAATTGTATTTTACAAAACCAAGCATTATATTGCATTTCATATTTTTCCTAACATCATGGGATCCTCATATCTAGGAAATTGACAAAAACTATCAAGTCCAATTACAAATAAACTCACTGTAAAATGATCAAATTAAAAAACAAATTGAGGGGCCTAAAAAAAAGAGGGTTGAATTTTTTTCCTATCCGTTCGATTTAGTCCTTGATGTTTGCAATAAAAAAAGGGGCTTAATATTTTTATATAATTCAAATTTGGTCTTTATAGCTTTAATTATTTTAATTTCATTTAATTTTTACCAAATCAAACATCAACTGAGAATCATTTTTTTTTTCAACACCGTCAATGGCCAATACCAAATGAAACAAATAACAAAGCTCAATCCCAAATTAATGTAATGTGAAAAGACCAAATAAAAAAATTAATTAACCAAAAAAAAAGAATTGAAAAACAGAAAGGAAACACTATGTAAATCATACATGTTACAATGAATACTTCCAGTGGCTCGCGCTCCATCGTTGATCAGATCGATTTTTTTAACTATAAAAAAGGTTAAGAGCATGAAGAATTATTTGGCAGTATCATTAAACCTGACCAAATGTTAATCTTAAAACCTCACAACTCGGCTCTTTGTCTAACTCGAGTTTCTATTTAATCTAGATGGGAGCCAATGCGATGTGAATCGATCAATTTTATAGGTCAAATACAACTTAGATGACTAGTGAAAACATGACTTCACTTTCAAAACAACTTCAAGGTGATAACTTAAAAAAAAAAAAAAAAACAATATTGATATGATACTAGATTGAATCGGCCTTAGTCACCTCACAACCTGAGTCATAGACTGCACTGGGTTTAATAAATTTATTTGTTTGGTAAACTATTTTTATTTAATTATATGATAAAAAAACAATATGCTCATAAAATCGAGAACCAACTCTAAAATAAACGTGTATTTGAAATTGTGATATATATATATATATATATATATATATATATATATATAAAGAGTAAATCATGAAGTTTATTTCTCAATTAATTCAATATTAAAAGAAAAAAAACCTAAATGACAAAACATGAACAAAAGAATATCGGGTTCGGTGGGTAAACTTGTTAAACCTGTGAAGGGGGTAACCTAAGTCAACAATTACTTGTGAACTGTGTCATGAACTCCATTGGGATTAACAACTTGTTTTTCAAAATTATTTTTTATTTAAATTATTTTTTCTAAAAAATAAATGATTACAAAATCTTTAATGATTACCTCAAATAAAGAAAAATCAATATGATAATAAAAAAAGACAATCGCAAAATCAAGCACCAACCTAGTACTAGGATATTTTCTTGAGATCATGATTACCTCAAATAAATAAAAATAAAATAAATTATCAAAACTCAATTCTCAACCTATCTAATATTAAAAGATAAATAACAAAATAGTTTTTAAAAAAATTTAAACCCGCTAAACCTGCGAACAAATTCATAAACTTTATAAAGTTAATACATGGTTTTTTTCTATAAACTATTTTTTTAAGTATATGATAAAAAAAAAATAGATGATCACAAAATCAAGTTCAATTAAAAAAAAACAAAAAAGGTACCTAGCTAAACTAGTGAATCGGGATAACTCGAGTTACCCACCAAATCTGCTAACTGAGTCATTAACTCAATAAAATTTAATAATTTGGGTTATTTTTTATTTAAATAAATGTTAAAAAAATAAATAATCACAAAGTATTTCATCAACCCAATGTTAGGATGTTTGTTTGATATCATGATAACCTTATAAAAAGGTTAAATAAAAAAAATTATAAAGTTTAATTCTCAATCTACCCAATTTTAAATGATGCATAAAAAAAAAAACCTAGACATAAATTAAAAAAAAAATAAGGGATTGAATTGAAGAGATTCTAAACATCAAGGTACTAAAATTGAAAGAAAGAGAGAAAAGTGCTCGGTGCGTGTAAAACATGCTCTCAGACTTGACAAAAATCGCTTACCTTTAAGCAACGTGTGAAACTTTGTTTGTGATTTGATTTGTGTCTTCTTTGATGTCATTGTAATCATTGAGCCATCATTTTCCTTATAAAGTGGCACATGTGGCAGTACGAGAGATGTTATGACTTTGAGAACTTATTTTTCTTTCATTTCCTCTCTGTTTTTTTCTCTCTCTCTCCTTGCCTAGATTTTCATTACTGGCTTATTCGTTGCTCCCCTTTAGACCTCAAAGTTTTTCTATTTTCAATTCTAGCCTCTGAACTCTCAATAAAAAAAGAAGAAGAATATCTTGCAAAAATCAAGTTCTAACTTGTTGCTAAGATATTTTTTTCAATACCGCATTAACCATATTAAAGGTATTTTTAGAAAAATTATCAACTCTAAATATCAATAAACACATAATGTAAAGACTAAAATAAATAAATATATATATATAACAACAACAACAACAAAGAAAGAATCAAAACACACACACACACATATAGAGTAGTGTTTGTTGTAATTTTATAGTTATTAACATATTGGCCGCACTCCGTAGCGGTCAATAAATATTTTTTCAAATGTTAAAAAGTTATGAAGAGTATAGAGAATATTTTAAGTGTATTAGGTTTGGCGGCAGAGCCAAACCCAATAACTTTGGGTCTGGCTATCGTTCAAGACCTAATAGCATTGGATTTAGCGACCGAGCTAGACCCATTGGCGTTGGATCTGGTTACCCAGCCAGACCAATACCATTGAGTCTGACTGGGGGTATAATGAAATTCATGAAATTCTTCGATCCCACATAAATGATCCATTTTATTTGACTGATGGAGACGACAAATAATTAGTTTTAATAAATTAATATAATTGTTAGAAATAATATTAATACTAAATAATAAAAGAAAAGAACATGATTTCACTCTCCTTTCTAGCAAAGATCACTTCCTGGTTCGATCAATTTTGAAATGAGATCCACTTCCCCCTCCTACTAAATTAAATAGTACAACCTTCTCAGGATTGTAGGTTGCTCTATCGATAAATAAATTATATTATCAGACGGAGAAAAGAGAACTAACTAACCGTCAACCCTTAGGTCTCTAGTCGGCTATCGGTAAAGAAACCTTCTGGCCAGTTAGGTTAAACAAAGCAGGTAACCGTCACCAGAGTTTATTTGTGAAAGTCAACTCTGAAAGCTAGACCTGCAACTTTTGGAAGAAAACTTGGTTCCGACTGCCTAGCCAAAAGCACTGTGAATATACAATGTATGTGGACTTATTGCACTATAGACCACACTATAGATATAAAGTGTTTGCACAGTGGACAATACTACAGCACCATGGGGGTTGTTATTTTTTGTATACCTTAAATTATACTCTTTGTTGAAGATTGCATCAGATTTGATTGTCTGCAAAAAAGATTGAGCCCCTACTTTAATCTCTTTCGTTAATAATTTCTTTCATTCGTGAAAAAAAAGATCAAATATTTAATAAAAGTCTAATAAAAACATATTTTATATATACTCAAATAGATATATGTAATAACTAAAAATTGAAAAAGTTACTCCAATTCAAATAGGGGGTGTTACACAGCCACACCGTGTTCTTCAAAAAATATATTTTTGTGATAAGATGTTGCCTCCCGATGGTGGTAATATCTTGTAGCTATCTACACGATGTTATCTACATTACAAGCTTTGTGCATCTCATGTCCATCAATCTCTGAAAAGTTTTGGCACACATACTTGGTGGTAAGATCCCATTTACTTGATTTGCTCATATAATTGCATCAATATGTGCATGTTTTAGCACCAAGCATGCTTTGCTTTCGGATTTTTCTTGAGAAAGAGTGAATGAACATTACCTTTGCTATTTTAAATATGCATCATAAGTTTCCTAAATTTGTCTGAAATATGTATTTGGTATTTCTCAAATACGTTTTGGGTTTGTTATTGTCATAGCTGAATTCTGTGTTGAGTAGTTTTAGCTAAACTAATGGCGTAGGAGTATGAATATTGAAATAGTTTGATGACGTTACTTGAGATTCTAATGTAAATTTTAGCTCATAGAAAAGTTTGTACAGTTTTACTAGTCTACAAACATAGGATCTGAACGGTTCAATTCAATACTGGATTCTGATTTTCTAGTGAAGAAATCTCAAGCCACCCGATCATCTTTGGGATGTAGGGTGCTTAAGATTTTTCGGTTTACATGGAATTTTGTTGGTTGCTAATTTAGAAGGATCATTATGGACTTTCTAAATAATTTGGTTTACATGGAATTTTGTTGGTTGCTAATAAGGATCATTATTTTCTGAATCAATAATCCATGTGATTAATCCAGAAGCTTAACCTTGTAAAATTGTTGAACCCTATTACTATTATTGTGAGATTTTCATTTTGTTGCCAGAAATTGGATAAATAGCCATGAAAAACACCTCTTCTTCATCGGAAAAAAATGCTGTCAATGCCCATTGCTGTATCAGCCGGCTCAGCAAAGTTGAACGTGCCTGCCAAAAAGCCCTTTAGAGCTTGGTTTGTGTCATCCTCGGAGCACGAATTCGCCATAGATCTACCTAGCGCTGGTGCTCAAAAAGACTCAAGGAGTCAGGTGAACGCACTTCCAGTATCAATGATCATATCATCCATGTTTTGTGGCATTTGGTTTAACATTAATAAAGATCCATTTGATCCAAAAGCTTAAGTCAAGAGTAGATTAAACAGGATATGAACTCATGGGTAGTCGTTAGGTGAATGGCATAGGTAGTCTGTAACTTTCTTCATCTACACTTATCATTTCTCACCTGTACCGAAAAATCTGCTTAATCTGACCTTATGACTCCCTGCTAGCTCTGGTTCATGCAAATACCGGAGAAAACCAGGGGTTTGGAGCAGATGCTCGTGTAACATCAGTACTCATCTGTTCCATACAAGCAAACAAACCAATTTCCATGAAACATGTAAGAAGATTTCATACTTAATACTGTATACATTACAGCTTCTTGCGATTTTTAAATTGTTGCGAATGAGCCCTTTTCAACAATAAGAAAGCCACCACAATCCCACATAGATAATTTAGAGCCCATAAATTTCCTAGTTCAATGTTCCTCGGATGGTCGTATCCCTAATTTTGTTTATTTTCCCCTCGCTTTTTTTCCGAAGTATTAATCTACTCTTTTCGAGCAGATATTGGAAACCTGCTGACATGATACACAACGTTTATTTGAGAATCATGCAACTGAAATTTAAGCTACGAACTTGAGGCTCAATAATTCAATATCCAAGGAGAAAAACATTACGTGTAAACTTGGATTTTAGCTTCTGCAACCTTTTTATTCGTGATTGTCTTTCAGCATATATATGTTAGCTTCTGGGTTGTTATCTTTTGATATTTCTCAATGCAGTAGACAGATGCCTTTTCTTTTGCAAGTTCTTATTGGTTAGTTTATTGTGTTCTCCATGGTTTTACGAGGTATCACACAAAATGGGATTATTCAGAGCAAAAATGTTCCCCTGCATTTTTCTGTTTTCCTGTAACGGGAATTACATGCACCCTTTAACTGCCTTGCTTGTCATTTATGGTATAAAAATTCAAGAACACATGATGGAATTTACTCATCAAGAAGTTCACAATCAATTCTCTGGAAGAATAACTTGTGCTTGTTGAGGTCATAAGCTACATTGTAGTACTGCTGAGCCATTAACCCAATCACAGAGAAATCTTTGAAATCTTTGCCATAGACGCTAGCTTGCCTCACTGCCATGCAAAATATATTTGGTGTGGCTTGATAAAACATACTTTCAGTGTCTACCACCAAATCTGCACCCTCAGCAAAGTGAAATGTCACTGCTGGAAACCCAACAAGGTCTTGACCCACTTTCCCCCTGTAACATAGGAATGACTCCCGCATAAATGGTGTTAAGAATCTATCTAATAGGTTGCGAACCTCCCTTTCAAGTGCTCTATATTCGTTTTCAGCTAGCCATGTAGGTGCTGTTCCTGAATCAATTATCGCTCTTCTTTCCTTCCCTGTCCTTTGAAAGGTACTAGGATCGATGACAAGCCTTGTCTCTCCAACGCTAATTCCTTCTAGAATGACCTGGTAATGGCCATCAACCACATCTAAAGGTGTTGAATAGCCCTCCATGTTCGCTCCTTCGCTTAAAACCAGCTGGTTATAACTGTAGTCAGGATCCGCTATATTACCGATGCAATACGAAAATTTAGATCCCATTTGATTTACTACAGATGTGATTCCACTGCCGAGTCCGAAGACCCCGGTGAAACGCGTGTCCTTGTAATTTCCATTCCGATGACTGCACCCAAAGATCACATTGTTAACAGCATTTGTGCCTTCATCTGGACTTCCGAAGATTAGTTGTTCTGTGGCAATGACTCCCACTGATGGTAGGCCTTCTACATATGTTTGGTTATAAACACATTGACTCGACGAGTCGCATTCCCCACTCGGGGCGTAACGACATATGATATTTTTGCATGACAAGCTACCATACGTGGAGGAAATGGAGGGGTCGAACATTGGCCCAATTATCTGTTGAGAACAACTTTTACAAGGAGCGCATTGTATCCATAAGAGGCTGCTGCCTGAGTCCATTATCGCGAGTTGTGGAACAGGTGGCTGTCCCATGGAAAAATTTACTAAGAACAAGGGTTCGGAGGCACTAGGATGAAGATTGAGCCACAAATCATTGATGTCAAAATCTCTTTCAATTTTTGCATACAAGTAGGATAGACGAGCAAGTGAGGCCTTCATAGTGCGTTCTGTGCGGTCTGCAACTGTGTCATTGGACCTGTAATATGGGGAGACAATAGAATCGCGGTGAATGAGCTTGGTGACCAATCGTGTAGGTTGTATACTAGAGAATTCAAGGTTGTTTGCAACTGTCAACGCAAAGTGGGTGCTGAAAATCAAGGGGAGTGATGAAACCAACACAAACACAGTGTCCATGGCAGTACAATCTGAATGCTTGTGTTAGTATTGTTTTCCTTCTGTTATCCAAATATGGTACCTTGATTAACTTATAAAGCATAACCGATAAACGGGGTGGAGAAGGCTAAAGAGAAGGAAGAGATCGGTGCACAAGGGCCACTTTTTATCATCAAGTTTTTTTGGATTCAGCTATGTCTGCTGTGCTGATCTGATTAAGACTCAGAATTGAAGGGTAGGAAAAAAAAAAAGCTAGAGAAACCATGGGAAGGACGAAGCAAAAGAAAGTGAAAAGGGATCCTTTTAATAAGCAATCTCCAATATAGTCCAATAAATTAAAAGGAGACAGAGATAAGAAAATAGCATGAATCTCATGCAGTTGGAGAAGGAGAAGGAGAAAGAGAATGATTCATAGGATAATAATATATGGGGAGATAACAAAAGAACATGAGAATCCTCTCTGATAGTAACTCCCAAGGTAGCTCAAATTGCCAATTTAGTATTTGTGTCACAACCAGCTTACAGTTTTGCTGCATAAAAAATTAATCATCTTTTCTAGCTCAAAAACCGTCTCCCAATGCTTCATTACGCTCTCTGCTGCATATAATTTCCTAATAGATCCATTGTGTTAGGTAGATGACTGTCACAACTACCTACAAATGAATCATGTTATTTGCCAGTTTTCCGGATTGCCACTGTAAGCTATGCTGGTTTTAATCACTGAAATCTCACACAGGGGGTTAGTGAAGGGAACCAATCGTGCCCTTCTACTTAAAAAGTACAACAAAAACTTAAAAAACATTATTTTAATATATTTTCGAGTAAAACATATCTTGAAAAAAAATGTTATTACACCTCTAAATACTTAAAAATGATGAAACGGAGCAAACATCAAGGTGCTGTAACATGTACCGGGCAACATGAGAGCATATATGATATGCTTGGCTTCACCATCCCCTCGAACAGATTATTGTTTCCTTCTTCATTAATTATACTTATCCAGTTCCTCCGCAGCAGCCAAATTTTGTCGCCGGCAACTCTGTTAAAGAAGCCGCTAACCCCATGAACAATCACGTGTCCATCATTATAGATATCCCAGTTGGTGATTTCAACACTGTTGATTTCTCACCACCACGCCAGTAATCAGCTACATATGCGCAAAAACGTAAGCGCCAAGCATGGCATCAAAAGTTGGCCGCCCATGGGCAACATTCTCTGAACTGAACAATTTCTCATCAACCTCGGATGCTACAATTTGATAACCTAAATTCTTACATGGTAAAAAATGCTTATAACGAACAGCATCATCATCTTCAAGTTCTTGTGTGGCAACCTTGAGATTTCTCTCAAGCATTAGAGACTTGACTTTGATGGCTCATTGCTCATTCAAGGGGTCCAAAGCACTTGTGCAAATTGCACCTCTTCAGGCTTGGACACCCTCCCAAATGGCTCATTGCTCATTGGGTGGCTTTACTACCAAGAAACCTAAGAGGCCTAAAGTCTTTAGATTTAGCTCAAGGTGTTCACATAACCCAAATTACTTCACCTATCCTTAGAATGGTTTGTATCTAAGTATAATTTTGAAATCCGGTCCGACCCGGGACTGGAACCGGATATAATTGAAGAAAAAATAAAAAAAGTTATGACCTGGTGTGACCCCGCTGACCCGGTAGGTTTACCCAGTTGACCCGAAAAACACGGTAAAAAATCTGGTTGCAACCTATTAACTTTTGTTTTTTTTTGTACTAAAACGACCTCATTTTAATTTTTTTTTTTTAAATAAGAATTAACCTGGACAACCTGATAACCCAATCAAAACCTGAAATTTGGGTCTTGAACCGGGCCAACCAAGTTTAAAAACTATGGTATCAAGTAGGGGTGTTCAAAAAAACCGATTAACCGAGAAAACCGAGAAAACCGAAAAAACCGATGAAAAATTAACCGAGAAAACCGAACCGAGATGGAAAACCGATTAAACCGATTTTTAAAACCATAAATTCTTGCCGGTTCGGTTCGGTTTCGGTTTGGCAACAAAAACCGGTGAACCGAACCGACTAACCATAAAATAAAACAACTATAAATACTACAGTCTACACTTTACAGTTAACCTAACCCTAGTAATAACATTACACCGAAAAGCCGCCGCCCAGCAGAGACTAGTTTTCGCTTTCTTCCTTTCCCTTTCAATTTTCATCCAATCTGTGTCTCAGCCCCCTGCATCTATCTCTTCTCCACCCGAACAAAAACCCATACTCGCAACAAAAGGAGAAGGCTCCTCCCTTAGTGAAAAGACGGCAAGGTAAAGTAACATCTGTTTCAAACTTTTATGCTTCTTTGGCCTTTCTATCATTACTTCCTCGCTCTGAACCTCTGCTTCTCCTTTTCTATCCTCTTGCAGCTAGGGTTTTTGCATCTTTCTTCAGGTTTGACCCCCCCGCCTTCTCTCCTTTCTCTTGTTTTAGTCATGCCTTTGTCGATTTTTGTTTACTGTTGATCTGATCATTTTGGATGTGCATTCTCCCTAGATTGCTGTCAGATCTCGTCTCTTTTTTCCTTCTCTCTCCATGCTTTACTTAATTTGAGTTGTGGTAGTTGGCTATTGTTTTTCTCCTGAGATAGATGCTTGTGGACCCATATATGATTGCATTCCTTCTAGCTTGTCTTATATGGTGATCAAGATCTGCATTTTTATTTTAAATCTGGGCAAACATTATTCTCTTTAACTTACGGTTCTAGGGTTAAATTTGTTTTCTTTTCCTTGTAGAAGTTGTTTTGGCATGGCTACATATACTCCGAATAACATCTTATCAATATGTTTTATCTTGATTGTCAGTTCCTTTTATTTGCCTTGAATTGATAGGCTATTTTATGGGCAAGATTTTGTTGCTGTTTTAATAAAATCATCAAGTTGGTAGAAGCTTGTTCAACTATCAATTCTGGCAGTATGGTTGATGACTGATGTAGTGGGACAATGGATAGGTTACAAAGTTGGTTGCAATGTGAAAACATGGTTGTCGGGTACCATGTTAGATTTATAATAAGTTCAAGCTCACTGTTTATTTTGTTAGCTTCATGATTTGCTAAATTTTTAGATATTGATTGCTCTGTTCAGTTAAAATTATTGTGTGTTTTTGCAAAACCTTTTCCATGAAAATATTTGATGTTGAATAAATCAAGTAAAACCGATCAATTGGTCAATTACAGTGTAATTATATGAACCATTGGTCCATTATGATCTGCTATAAACCATTGGTCCATTACAGTGTAATTATATGAACCTAATATGATGCACAACTTCTGCTTGATTCACTTGAATGTTTTTTTCTTACTTTTGCATTAACTGGCAAGTCTGGCAGAATAGCGGACAATTGGACAGAATAGTGGGCTTTTTTTCTTGCTTTTGGAATTGAAAATAATTGTTGGTCCTTAAATCCTCTTTACAATTCAATGTGTTGGCTACTTAACTTTAACTTTAAAATTCATGCTGTTATTTTGTAATTTCAGATGGATAATCAACATCAAAACCTTCATGGATTATATTGAAAATTCTGAGATGATTGAGTCAGGTAATTTCTTTTACAAATTTAAATTTTGTTATTTTATAATATTATTTATTTACATATGTTTAATCTAACATTTTAATTTATGTTTTTGAAGAATTTGGTGAAAGTTTAAAATTTCAATTGATTGTTTGTAAGTTGTATTGATGATGTTAGTGTAATCCTGAAATATAATTGTTTTGGGTAATTAATTTACTTTACCTTGTTGATTCCTTTAAAAATTTTGCATTGTTACTTTTTTTAATAGTTGAACTCTTATATGTTGCTAATTTGCTAGTGTTTTTTTATAGCATTATCCTTGATGGAACTTTTGGCGTTCGCTGTTGCTGGAAGTTTTGGATGCAACTGTTGGTGCTGGATTTTTTTCTTCCAATTATGTTGGATGTCCATATAATTTATTATTGGTTGTATCTTTTTGCTAATGTAAATTTTTTTAGTGTTTGATCATGCATATTGCATTGATTTGAATTTTCATAACCTATTTCTTTGCATATTAAAGATAGCAAGATGTGAAGCATTTCAAATTTATTGTTACTATAAGCATTTCAAAAAAATATCAATTTTCTAATTTGATTAAAAAGCTTATAACAAACTAAACCAAATTAGAAAATTTTAAAGAGTTTTGATTAAAAAAGATATAAATTTTGCCCAACCAGAAAATTTAAAAGCCCAATTTAGTTTAAGTTCATTTAAAAAAAATTCAAAAGGCCATTAATTTGATGATTAGGTTTTCCGGTTTTAAAGTCAAAAAACCGAATTTAACCGAACCGAACCGGTTCGGTTTGAATCAGAATTCGGTTCGGTTCGGTTTGAATTTTTAAAAATTTGAGTTAACAGGTCCGGTTGGTTTTTATGGTTCAAACCGAACCGAACCGAACCGTGAACAGGCCTAGTATCAAGTATTAAATAGTCTCACATTCTTCTGTCATAATTGAATCCCTAAAATAACTTAGGGATGCTCATCTCTAGTAGATGATGATCCACTTGACATTATCCTCTACTGAATAATTAACCAACCATTATTAATGGTTATTAACCCAAGTTATTACCACTAAAATAGGTATTACAATCTCTCTCTTTTGTAGGCTCTACAATTATTTCAATCCAAGTTTGCGTGATTTATAGTTATATAAACATACATTAAAAAAAAAAAGACAAAAACATTGTGCACCAAGACTTGGTTTATTATTTACTACAATGATAAAAAAATAAAAAGATAGTTTTTCTTTCCCAAAAAATCACTTATCTTTTTCCAAAAGTTTTTTTTTATAAGACGTATTAGTTATTCAAAAATTATTTAGAGATTATATTTGTATTTTTTTTTTTTAAAATACAATAAAATAATTTAATTGCTCCCAAAATCAAAGATTTAGAATAATAACAAAAAAGGGGTAATTGCCTTTTTCATTAATTCATGTATAGTAAATTGGTGTATCCTTGGAATCGAATACTTTAAACCATAAGGTTCTTATTAGTATTTTTATTAAAGTTTTATTTGTTTTAACTTTTATCCTTCAATTTTAATTTATCATATATAAGTTTTTTTAATTTGATCCTTCTTTATTTATTTCTAATTTTTTTCTTAGAAATTTTCTAAACGTTTTGATATTTTTAATTTCATCCTTCAATCCAAGTTTATGGTATTTTTTTTTTCTAATTTGATCCTCATTCTTTTGATTTTTTTATCATTTTATTTGATTTTTTTTTTTAATTTAATCCTCCAACAATTATTTTGAATTTTAAAATCAATTATTCAACATAAAAAAAGACCAAAATACTCTTCATGAATATGAAAATAACAAACAAAAACAAAGTCCTTTTTAAAGGGCGAAAAAGCCATGCCTACTTTTTTTCTTGATTCTAATGGTAAATATATCTTTTTACTATATTTAAAAAAAACAGAAATTTTAATAAACAAAAAGCAATCCATTTCTTTAAAATGTCATAAGAAAATCTCACGAGGCCACATTTTTTAGCCTGTGACCCATCGCCCACACTAATTTTATGCAAAAACAGCTTAGAAATCATATAATAAACGTTTATAAACTATTTTAAACCTAAAAAATGCTCCAATACACTGAAGAAACCTAAAAATATTGAATTACGAAAAAAAAACTGATTCTTTTTTAAAAAATCCGACCTGTTTTTTCCATTCACTTAGAGAGAGCTTAAACTATCATCAACAAACTCCAATAATAATGGTGAATACATGCTTGGATCACAGCTCGGCCAAGATTTCTCACTCCTTTCTCCCCCCACCTCTCTCTCTCTCTCGTGTACATATTCAAGGACTCAAGTTTAACACAAAAAAAAGTTTAGGGACCATTTAAGTATGAATATTAAAATCTAAGGACTAAAGTGAAAAAAAGTCAAAATCATTTAAGTGTTAAGAAAAACTACACAATTTCATGTCAAAAAGACTTTGCCTAAATTCTGGACAATATACAATAAAGCATAGTTTTGAAACCCGACCCGATCATTGACCCGGTCAAGTGATCGGGTCACGGGTCGGATATTAGAATAATTCGATTAAGCCTCGAGGCTCTTCTGAGTCGGATGGGAAAGAGAAGACGTTTTCCGGATATTGAACAAGATCGGGATATTCAAACTCGAGAAGACAAGCTTGGGTTTTGTGAGAAAACGGTCGTTTGCGTTTCTTCTTTTTGCTTCAAATATGAGATCGGAGGAAAGAATTTATGTTCATTGTGAGATTCTTGTTTTGCTTCGCTGCTCGGGAAAATTCTACTCATGTTTTCTCCTTAGCAGTAGGTGCAATAGGCCGGGATGCGGAGGTCGAAGGAAGAGAAGAGGCAGCGGTAGCGGCAGGAAAAAAATTGACCGGGTCTCACCCGGGTTTGACCGGGTGGACCGGGTCCCTCCGGGTCGACCGGGTTTTTCCGGGCCAATTTCCAAGCGGGTTTTGGCCTCCACCCGGACCGGTCCCATGCCCGGGTCTGCCAGGTCCCGGGTCGACCAGCCGGGCCGGTCCGGGTTTTAAAACTATGCAATAAAGCCTAGCAAGGAGTCTACATCTACAGTAAAATATCATTTTGTTTTAATTTTGTTTTGTATATTTATCTGTCAATAATTTTTCATCTGTGCTTCATACTTTTCTTATTTGTTTTATGAAATTTTATGTTAATTATTAATGAAAGAAAAATTTAGAAAAAATGGGAGCAAAAACTACAAATAAACACACTCACCCACCTGGATAATTACTAGAGGCGGAGAGAGAACTGTCTGTCTTTGCTATCCTTGTGTTGCTGTTGCCGTACATGTCAGTGTTACCTGCCATGCTTTGTTCATCTCCGTCCTGCAGCTGCTGCTTTCGCCGTGTTGGCTTCTTGCCACTCGGTGCTTTTGTCAGCATAAACGAGGACAGCACACAGCACAGTAGCGGAATTCTACACAATCCAAAGCTTGGACCCGAACGGAAACAAAATATGGCAGGCAGGCAGCCTTTCAGCAGAGAAGTTAACTTGGCACCCCTTTATACCTAGACTCCTGAAGACTAAAAATGAGGTTGTTTGGGAATTTTTTTAAAACTGTTTTTGAAAATTTTTGATTTTTTTATTTTTTATTTTGAATTAATATATTTTTGATGTTTTTAAATTATTTTAATATGTCAATTTTAAAAATAATTTTAAAAAAATAAAAAAAATATTATTGACGTGCTCTTATAAGTGAAAAGCATTTTGAAAAGCAATAACAATCACACTTCCAAACTCATACTATAAAAAAAAAAAAAAAAAAAAAAAAAAACATGAACATTATAGTAATGGGTGTCCTATTTACTCCTTTTGAATCTACCAGAAACTTCTGTTTTCCAGCCAGTTGATCGTAGTTTAAAGATGTGGACTTGCAAACACCTTAAGATACTTGATTTAAGTTCAGAGTACTTGAGAACTAAAATAAAAATAACAATAGTTTTTTCACCCAAAATGTATATTTTACTTAATAATGAATGTCAGAGCCGAATGTCTAGAAACCCAAATAATTTATTATTCAACTAGTTTTTTCACCCTCAATGGGGGTTGAATTTTACGTTGATTTAGATCATAATAATTGTTTTTTAATATTATGAATGCATTTTAAAATGGAAGAATTTTTTTTAATTAAAACACCAAATATGACATGGACGCAAACATGTTATTCACATTACACTTTATGTAGGATCTAATGTCAATATTTGACATAAAAAATAAATTATTATGTTATGTATATGTTTTTATGTATAGTTTTGTTGGTAGTAAAAATTGTTTTTTTATTTTTATAAAAACCCCATATAAATACAACTAATTCATATAAAATATAAGAGGATAGAAATGCAATAAAATAAAATAAATATTTTCAAAGTATCATGCAATTAAAAGTATAAAAAGATCAATCACTAAGTAAAAAAACAAAACTACTTTATTTTTATTTTATTTTTTAAGATATAGATCAATATTTAAATAGAAACAATTTAACTATAAAGGAAAAAAAACCAGGTATTGGTGAGTCAAGCTCACATGCTTAGCTTGAAGCAAAACCTAGGCGTACCTTAGTTTTTTTTTTTTTTTTTTTATTAGGAGTGTACTACGCATTGTTCACTTTTATATATATTTTTATTTTTATTTTTTTTGAAAGGGTGACTAGTCACCTACTGGTTTCAATTTCAAATCACTTTTAATGATAAAAAAAAATTAGGATCTAAATTTTCGAAGCCCTAAAAAACTACTTTAAACCATTTCAAAAACAACATAACAACCTCCATGTACACCTAACAACCCCAAAAAAATCACTAAAAAAAAGAACTAAATCTAAGGACTTGAATTTATCTTTTCTAGCATGAGTAGTCAAAAATCACTAGCATTGCACTCTTCTTGTTTGAATATAATCTTTTGAAACCAAGCTTGAATTATTTTGAGCTGTAGAATTGTGTCAATAAATAAATTTTTTTTTTACCACTATCTTCTAGTTGAGTTTTTTTCTTTTTCTTTCAAAGAAAAATAAATAAATAAATAAAATAAATTTTTAAATCAAAATAAAATTATAATGAAACGGTGATGCTGATTCTATATGTTTTTTTTTTTTTATTATTATTATTAATATGAATATCCTGGTCAAAATTATATGTACCTCGAATAATCTCACGTGTCTAAAATTAACAATCATGTAAGTCTCCAATAATAATTATAATTCTACCACTACATATGTTTTTAGTTATTTTAGTAATGGTACTGTGGAAACAACAGGCAATGCTTGATTAGTTGATGGACCAAACTGGATCAACTGCGTCCAAATCCAAACATATGCAGTCAATATTTTAATTACCTTAGCCAAACCAAAACTTGTGGTCTCTGGCACAAATTACGAGACCAAAATAGAGACAAATTTCGTATGAGTGGGAAGCATGTTTCTCGACTATACATGAGAAAGGAAAGGAAAGATGGGTGCTAATTGCCAAAGACAGCGACCCTTGAACACTTCATACGTTTTGACATTTGACAATACCTCACTTCCACACTTTCATCAGCTGAAGAACACGCACTAATAAACTCCTTGTCAAAACCATCAATGGTAAATCACTGCATCTTATATTATAGTATAGTGTTTTAATTTAATACTTGCATACCCTGTATTTTAAAAACATAATTTATATATTCATTTCTCTTAACACCATATGATTTAAATTTGTTTTCACATGACACTACTTTTAGAAAAATTTTAAAAAACACGAATCAACCCATGTTTTTTAAAAATTTAAATTTTTTTATTGTTTTTATATCATTTTGATATATTAGTATTAAAAATAATTTTTAAAAATAAAAAAATATATTTTGATGTATTTTCAAATAAAAAACACTTTAATTTAAAACTACTATCATACTTACAAACATTATTTTAGTGTTTATTTTATATTATGGTAGCTTTTATGATTAAGGTGTAAAAAAGTTTGTTTAATAAACACTTTTAGTTGTTATTTTAAAAAAAAAATTGATTTCAAAAATATTTTTTGTTAAAACTACTATGAGATAGATTTTTGAATGCCAAATGAATAATGTCTTCTTGAATAAAAAATATATTATTTATTTTTAAAAAATTAAAATTGAAAATGTAATTACATATGAACTTAGTATAAAAAATAAAAATTATTTAACTAACTAAATAAATTTTTTATATGATTAAAAAAAAACAGAAGTTATTACACCACTCTCTCTCCTTCTCCAATAAAAAATGCCAACTTTCTTACAAAAATGTCATTCATCACGTGGTAGATCATATTTTTATGACCAATTTACCCTTATGCTTAACAACTAATCTTAATGCGTTTTTTTTTTTCATGAATTTCAACGAAAATGACACAAAGGCCGTTGATGAAATGACAAATTTTCCAGCAATTATAACCAAAAAGATGATTCACGTGAAAAGGACAGTGAAAAGAAAACCCAGGAAATGAAGCTAAATAGCAACAGCACATTGTAGAGGTCACCACCTAGGCAAAATCAAAGCACAAAAATAAAATTACTTTAGTAATTTTTTTTAGATTAATATTGATGTCCAGGTCAAATTACATATATTTTAATTAATTTTATAAATTTTAAAATTAATGATTATTTAAGTTTCTAGTAGCTCCGATATTTATAAAACTATAACTAGTGACATTTTAAAAACAAACTTAAAATCTAATTAGTTAAGTTACACCTCTTATAATTAGCATTTTAAATCATATGATACAAGATTCTAAAAAATTAAAATTAAAATAAAAATAATAAAAAAAAAGCACTCATTCACCGTGATTTGAGTAAAAATATTATGGATTCATGTAATGTTTTTATATTTTATTGGTTTTTAAATTTTTTTTTATTTCAGTTGTAGGATTTGTTTTCTAATTTTATCTATTTATATTTTGTTGATTAATAATTATGTTTAATAATTTATTTTTGTGATCCAAAAAAAATCACATGGATAAGTTGGTTTTTTTAATTTTGCAAAGAAGATTTTAGGTTTGATTATTTATATAAAAAAAAATAAAAAATGAGGGAACCAAAGAATTAGATTTGATTATTTATAAAGAATTAAAAGTGAGGGATCAAAATTGAAAATGAGGTGAAATAACAACTTTTTATTAAAAAAAATTATGTCCATGCATTTTTGTCAACTCCATATCTTAGTTTTTAATTAGTCTTGAATTTCATTTTTAACATTTAATACTACATATAATTTTTAATATATTTTATTAAATATATTTATCAGATTTTAAGTTAATGATTAATTAATTTATTTTTATTTTGTGAAGCGCGGGACCAAGTTCCTTGTAAGAAATAAAAGATTACAAATCATATAGAGATTCTTTCAGTTTGGCTAGAAATGGAAAGGGATATTCACATTACATTTCCACACAGCTAGTAACTCAAACAAGGACAGTTAACAAGCAGAAACTAAACCTATACATTTCTTAAATAAAGGTAACTTCTACTTGTAAAGAATTACTTGAGACGAAGAAGAAGAAGAAGAAGAAGTCATTTCCCTATTCGTTCAAATCTCGTTTTTCTTATTTCTTTCCTGTTTATCTTGGACCAGAGAGTTCCATAGCATAGGAATCCAAAGAACGTTTCATCGTCATCCTCGTCCATTGTAGTTCCAAACATGCTGCTCGATCGATTTATGACCACTTTCATCATGCTTTGAAGCAGTGGTAGGGTAAAATGTGCTTCTGCTAGCGTTTTTCGGATGAGAGAGGTTCATTGTGGGATTACCATGATTGTGTGATACAGCCCATTTCTCGGCAAGACCATCACCTTCAAGCATCCGGACCACTTCGGACATTTTGGGACGGTGAGCTGGGAGGTATTGAGTGCATAGAAGAGCTACTTTGTAACATCTCCTCCACCTCAATCCAATCATAGTTGCTCCCCAGTTCTTTTGTCCACCAACTCATCCACTTTCTTCTCTTGCTGTATTTTCTTCACCTGTCAACATTGTCATGAATCAAAATTTGTGGAAATGAGCTTGAAATATCCTATAATTGAGTTGCAATGAAAACAAACAAAATGAATATTGTTTGAAGATGTTTAGCATGCAGGGCCTGGCTATGTGACATTCCCGCACTTTTAAAGAAAGTAGATAATAGCAGTCATATGCAATTATCCACATGAAAAACATCCATGAGATGTCCTTTTCAAACACTTTATGATAACTGAGAGTGCTCCATGCAGTCTAGGATGCCATTGAAGTTATTCAGATTTCAGCGATCTAGAATCCAAAATTGGCATGTCATGGCACACAATCTGAAAGTCATGGAAACATTTGTTGAAGCAGTTCAGGATTATAGTTAATATAGCAGCAGAAGAGCATTTACCCATTCAAGCATTGCTCCTTTTTGATTGACAGTTTTTCCAAATTCAAGAGCTCTCATTCCAGTTATGAGCTCTATTAAGAGAATGCCAAATCCAAAAACATCAGTTTTCTCAGATTGACTGGCCAGTGGAGAGGTACTCTGGCGCAATGTGCCCAACTGTGCCACGAACAGCAGTGGTGACATGGGAATCTGCATGGTCTAGAAGCTTGGCAAGACCAAAATCACCGACTACGGCCTCACAGAATTCATCAAGGAGCACATTAGCAGCCTTTACATCCCTATGAATAATCTTAGGGTCACATTGCTCGTGTAGATACAGAAGACCCCTGGCAGCTCCAATTGCTATCCTCTTCCTTGTGTTCCAGTCCAGTGCAGGTTTTCCTGTTTGATGAATACATCATCTCAGGAACGGTCAGAGCAGCCCAATATAAATCACAGTAGTTCCACTAATAGATTGCGAACCAAAAACAAAATCTAATTCAGTAATCATACATTCAAAAGTCACGTACTGCAACCTTTTGCCACATAAACGACAGTGGGGTTGGGAAGAGATCCCCTTGGGATCTCCTAAAGTTTGAACAAATTCCAATTTGAGTAAACGAAGACATGGACCATTGTAATTTGAGAAATAACATCAAGCTAATTTAGAAAAAATTGCGAGCATGAAAATATGAGTTATCTAATGTTGCCATTGTTGAAATAAATGTTTGAGGAATTCAGCTAGCTTTTTCAATCCAACAAAATAATATATCAAACTCCATTTCAGTCTCAACCTGAACAAACAAAACATTCATAAGAAAACTAAAAAAGAAATAAGAACAGATGTAACATGTTCCAGACCTGCACATGAAGTTAGAATCAAGCACGCCAATTAAGGCCTCTGACTCACAAATGGTTAAGCACTATAGCGGGGGAAACAGACAAGCACTCCGACAATCACAAAGATAAAGAATTTATAGTGCAGAAAATTTTATTGTCCACCAAGCATTATTATGACAAAAGTTGCATAAGGTAACCAAGTACCAACCTCTAAGCCTTGAGGCCACGCTGCCATTTGACATGTAAGGATAAACCAAAAGCCTCTCATTAGAAGTGGCACAGTATCCAATCAACCGCAGCAGATTACGGTGAACTGCAAGGCTGATCATCTCCAATTCTGTCCGAAACTGTGATTCCCCGGAAGTCCCAGTCAAATCCTTTAGTCGTTTGACAGCCACCATGGTCCTATCTCCCAGCTTTCCCTTGTACACATTGCCAAAACCTCCGGTTTGCCAAGAATGTTCTTCGAGAGAAGTTATCAGTGGCTATTTGAAGCTCTCTGAAGGTGAAGCTCCGGAGATTTCCTAGTCTAATTAGCCCCTCTTCTTGTTTGTTCTGCAACATAATTCAACGACCCATTTGAGCATTTTACTGGCTCATGCTGTCATTGATTAAAATTTAGGTGAAATAGGATGTTAATTATACTAACCACTAACGTTGAGCATCAAATGGCCTTTGTGTTTCCGTCGGAGCCAAAGGATTCCAAGTGCTAGGAGGAAGAGAAATACAAGGCTGAGACTAAGCCCAAGGGCAAGTGCTAATTTCTTGGACTTATGCTTACCTACATACAGACGACAAACAAATTACCATTTGACAGAAAGGGATTACCTAAAAGGTAGACAAGAGAGGGACATAGAGAGTTTACCGGTGATGTTCCAAGAGAGAAAGAAAGGGGACCAACATTGGCTGATCCAGAGCATCCTTCAGTAGAGCTGCTTCCACAAATCAATGGGTTACCAGCAACACTGCATTAACCAACAGTGTAAACAAAAAAACAGAATAAAATTAGATAAAGCATTGACCAAGTAGACACTAATTGAAAGATAGGGTGTTGCAGAGAAGCCATACTTGAATGTTCTAGCAGGGGACTTGGGAACAGGTCCACTGAGATTGTTATAAGACAGGTCCCTGAAATATCAGCGTAATGATTAAAAAAAAAAAAAAAAAAAAGGCAAAACCCAAGGTGAGTTTCTTGACAAAAAAGAGTTGCGTAAATCAGAAAGTTTTCAGCATGTTGCGTGCTGTATCGTTTTTCAAGGCACTAAAACATAAAATACAAAACAAATCCGAGAAAAAAGAAACCTATACTCACAAGAAAACAAGCTGTGAGATTTTGCCCAAAGACACAGGGAAAGGCCCAGACAGGCTATTGTTGTTTAGCCTCCTAATCATTACATGACAAAAGAAAAAATATCACAGCAAGAAAATAAACAATGATATCAAAATAAAGCAAATAAAACATTTGGTTAGGTTTGCCATTTGCCGATTGTGAATATTAAATGAAAACGAAAATAACAAGCCCGCTTCCCAACTAATTCTATCACAGCAACTTGTTGTCAAATTTGCATTCACTTTTACAAAGCAAAAAACAATAGAGAGCAGAAAAAGACATGCAATTCTGTTTGTGTCTTTGTTTTGTTTTCCTCAACTTTCTTGGAAACCAAACAGATTATGAAAAAAATAAAAATAGCAAAAATACTTACAGGTATTGGAGGCTATTTAATTGACCAAGTGAGTCTGGTACCACACTAGAGAACCTGTTGTTAGAGAGATCCAAAGTCTGAAGTTTTGAGAGAGTGCCAAGCTCTGGAGGGATTTGGCCAGAGATGTTATTGTTTTGCAACAACCTTCACATCACCAAGAAGTTGAAACATAAAGAATTCAGTATCAATCATAAGGAGATATATGAGGTTGTAAAATACTACTCACTATCTTGCATTTCTATACTTAAACAGATGAACAAGGACACTCCTGCTCTCTATTTTGTTGCAGAGACAGAGTTTCGAGCCACTTGAAATTCTGTTTTACTTTTGGGGTTCAGCCAAAAGCCAAATATTTGGATCTAGAAAACCAAACTAAAAAGGCAAATTCAAGACCCAGAGATTCATTTGCTTTCTCTCACCTTCCTTCTCTATGACAAGAAAAACCAAAAACTCAAAGAGAAACTAGAAGAGCTTTAATTATCAAAATGTGAGCTACAGAAAATTGAAAGAGAAAGAAATAAAAGAAAGACTAAAGAAGAGAAGATCAAAGTTCTTACACTTGGCGAAGATTAGTGAGATTTCCTATGGCTCCAGACAGAGTACCAGAAAGGGACTGGCTTGGAGCCCCCCTGCAATACAAAACCAAGAAATGAACTTTATTTCAGGTTCTGTGAAACAAAACCTCCTAACATTAAATGAAGCAAGCAAAAAGTCAAAAAAAAAAAAAAAAACGAAAAACAGAGAAAAACTTGAAAACCCACAGGCAAATAACAAGATTATCAGGAGAGCAAGTAATCATAGCCCAGCTACAAGGATCAACAGAATCCTCATCCAGTTTGTTTAACACTCCGTATGGATTCATGTAATGCTTCTCTTATACTTATCAAAGCGTCCACTGCGAGACAAAAAAAAAGCCAACAACTTTCAAATATTAAAATCCACGAAAAACATAAAAATGTAGAAGATAGATATAGTCTTGCTAGTTACCTTCATGGTTTTGGGTTCATATGAAAGGGACAGTCTAGCTAAAAAGAGAAAGAAGATAGAGAGAAGCAGCAGCTTGCGAGCCATAGCTAGTTACCAATAATTCTAATCATGAACATGTTAAACAAAGAGAACCAAAAACTGTGAGTCAGGCAAATGCATGCTATGAAACGATATACTAATACTCTATTTTTGTTTCTTTTTCTAATTTCCTTTCTTTTTGGTCACCAGCTTTTAACACACACACACAATCTTTTTCGTTCTTCTCTCTCCATGAGCAGTGTTCTTTTCTTTCTTTCTTTTTGCTGCTTTTGGTCTTGCAAGAAAGAGAGCGAAGAGGTTACAGGTTGGAGGTGGGGTGATACGGATTGTCAGGTGGGAGAGTGCAGAAATTGAGAGATATGGGACTGAAACTCTTTATTATTTTCTATCGCTTTGTTTTTTTCACTTGTTTACAGCCAAGACATGGAGGAGGTTTCTTAGAGAATCAAAATCTACTTGTGGGTCTTTTGATTTGAGAGGCCACTCATGAACCCTTTAAAGAAATAAAATATTTTGAACGTCATTTGTTTTTTTTAGGGAGTACTGAAGTCATTGCTACTTTTTGATGTTCTGATAGACTGTTCGCCATAGCTGTTAGCATCGACACACGAAGAAATACTCAAAAGAGGAAGATACAGTTAAAAACAATTTAAAAATAATTTTAGCTGTCTCCCTCATTTGTTTAATCTTTCTTATTTTTTTCATTATAATTAAAATTATTGGAGCACTGAAATGACAGGGATAAAGCTGAGCATTTTAATCCTGACTGGAATATGCATGCCTAATTTGTTTACCATGTTGACTAATAACCATAAAAAAAAAAAAAAAAAAAAAGGCTGTGGTATTCAATGTGATTTACATCAATTTAATTGAAGTACATTTCGATATTCCTTTCGGATCATGGAATTGAATGCCTTTCATTTTGAGGCTTGGAGCTACAACCAAGGGCAAAATGGTCAAGCTTCTTAAGTGAAGCTCTGATGGCGTGAAGTACTGAACTGTACTAGGTTGGTCGTTCTAGGTTGGCCAGGCCCGAGCGGTGCACAAATATTTCCTGCATGGGTTGCAATTATCTGTAACAGGACATGAGACTGGCGGGTACTGAGGCACTACGTGGGAACAAAGTTGAGCACCGTGGTCTTTGTTTACTTCTTTTTTTAAAATCATAAAGAAAAAAATTAAAAATATTTTTTTTATTTATTAACATCAGTGTCCGGACAAATTTGCATGTACCTTAACTAATCTCTTCAGGCTTTGAAAATCGAACTAATGATACTATAGTGAGTAAATATAAAAACATAACTAATTAAGTTATACCTTTAAAATTAAAATATTTTTTTTTAATAGATTAAACAACCAAGATCTCATGCTATAAATAAACCTCATGCCTGCAAAATAATTTTTTTTTAGCCCTTCTCCCTGTGATTGCTCCATTTTGTAAATATATCAAATCTAGGGAAAACGTATAGAATTAAATAGGATATTGTATTTTTCATAATCACATGTATTTAGAAAATCGTATTATATTGATATTTAGATAAAAACGTCAAATCTCTTTACTAATGAACTGATAAATTAACAAACAAGCCACCTTACAATTTTTTTTTTTAAAAAAAAAAAAGAGAGACTAGAACAGTTGAAATGAGTATTTCTCTTTACTTGGTGACATACCAATCCTTTGGAATCTTTGCAAAATCTGTGCTTTTGGTCCCAAGTGCTGTTACATGGCCAGTGGTTGCATTTGCATCAAATAAAATGCTCTCTTTTGCTTTTACTTGCTAGTTCTACTTTATGTTCCATTATGGCATTTCCTAAAAATAGTTTTTTTGATTGTGACTGGGCATCGGAATTAGAGTACATAGTTTTAGCTAGTGTTTGTTATTATAATGTTTTTTAAAAGTTTTTTATTTAAAATTATATATAAAATAATATTTTTTTTATTTTTTTAAATTATTAATTATTAATATCAATATATCAAAAATGATTTTTTAAAATATTAAAAAATAAATTTTAAATAAAAAAAATAATAATTTTTTTAAAATATTTTTAAAATATAAAATTAAATAGACTTTCTAAATGTATATAAAGTTGTTGATGGGACATTTATAACATTTCCTTTAATTTTTCTTACACCTGTCAACCATCACTTAAATCCATTCAAACGCGGTTAAATTTTAATTGTTGTTTACGATTTTTTTTAAAAAGAAAAACAAAGCAAAATTTGTGAGCTTTTTTTATTAAATAATCAAATTCAGTTATTCAATATATTCTAGCTTTCATCTTTTTATTGAGCTGTTTTAAATTTGCCATTTTATAGTCAAATTCAAATTTCCATCTCTAAAACATCTACTTGGATGCACTGTATTAGTATTATCTCCAAGTTTACTTTAAATGAATGTTCCATTTTCATCCCATCAAGCAAAAAAGGTGTCAAGAATTAATTTACAAATTCTCAAAGAATGTGCTTATATCATGAGGAACTTCCTAGGAATACAGAAAGGAAATATAAATACATTTTTGCATGTGCTTAGTTTTATCATAACTATAAATGTAATGTCCATCAATTTTTGAACTAAACTTCATTTTTTTCATGTGCAATTAGACATGTTAAATTGAAAATACATTACTTAATCAATCATAAAATAAAATATGTCAACTTATAAGATAAATTACTCGAACTCAAGCTTTTTGAAAGTTTTAATACCATCCATCAAGATTTTTAATATCGACTAAGATTAGTTCATAATACAATCAATTTTAATAATAATAAGTGCTTGAATTGTTGCTTGAAATAAAAAAAACTTCAAAATTGATTGAATATGCAACCTATAATCCAGTAATAACTAGCACATGTTATGAGATATTTGAAAGAATTTTATATTTTAAATCATTATACTTCCACCAACCTAAAATATATATAACTTATTTATTATTAATAACTCTTACATTGCATCAATCAAATACCTTCTCAATCTACTATATACTCTCAACACTATCTTCCTCCTCTTAATAATTTTTTTCTCGAGTATAGGCTAAGGTATATTTTGCATATTATGATTACTAAAATTAACATCATGTTGATGTCTAGTAGATGTTCCATCATTTTTTAATCATCTTTCATTTCCATTAATTTTCAAATAAAAATTATATGAACTCATCAAAGTATTTTTCACCTTATTTGTTAGAAATTATGTTTTGTCAACATTATACAAGTTACTAAAATATAAATTTCACATATTTCAACTTGAAAATAAAATCTAAAAGTAATAGCCATATACAATAAAAAAAATTATTTTTTTTTCATTTCCTCATAATGTTTTTATGTACTTTTAAATGACTCCACATATAAATATGCTATTAAGAACAATATAACAAATATAATCCTTTTTCATCATAATTACATATAGCTCCAAGGCTTCAGGAACACCATCATGTTTTGTTATCCTTTATAATTGGTTTAATTAAGCATTTAATAATATGATGCATGTGTTTTTTAAAAAAAAAGGTGTTTGAAATAAAATTTTTGAATTTTAAACCCAAAAATATTTAAAATTTCTTTCAAATACAATTCAAACACTACCGTAAATATTAATAACTTCAATTCTCTGCCTTCTGATTTCATGGAGTACAACAAATAATAAATTCTAATGAAGTGGAAAGATGCATAGATTTTTTTTTTTTGCACAAATAACTCTGGCTGTAAAAAATATATTTATAATTAATAAGTCATTGCTATAGCCCAATGCACTTCCTTTGTCAGGAGAAAATTCAGACCAGAGGAGATATAAAGCAATGATTAAGAAAGGTTCTAATAATAAACAAATACAACATATGAAAAGACGTTTGCTTTCTTACAGAGCTTTTCTCGGAAACATGGGAATGGCTGTGATGTCTTCTGTGCTGTCATAAGCTTTCACAGCTAGAAATGTAGCCCTTAATACAATATCACCAAATAGGCAAGAATCCATCAGAAAAACTTAAATTATTTGTTTTGATTGACTGTCACCGTTGCCCTTGCTCATTTTAAAATTTATTTAAAAATATTAAAGCGATTAATTTATAAAATATTCTTTATTTAAAATATATTAAAGATAATATATATTTTTAAAAATTATTTTTAATATAACACATCAAAATAATTTTAAAAATATCAAAATATATTAATTTAAAATTAAAAAAAAGTAATTTTCTTTTTTAAAATTTTTTTTCAAAATTCTGAATTTCTGAACCACAATCAATGGGAGGTATAGCAGCAGGCATAATCAAGCTTTTGACCCACCCATGGTAGGAATATCATGCTACTTTTCGTCTTCTGCTCTTCCAAATGGTTCTCACGAAACAAAAAAAAGTTAGGATTTGTTACAGGTTAAAATTTTAAGAATAAAATCTTTATAGTTATAAAAATAAAAAATATTTTAAATATTTAATTTTATATTCTCCATAAAGTTTCTCTTGTCAAAAAAAATCATCACAATTCTTTATATAAAAATATACAATAAAAAATATTATCTTAAATAAAAAACTAAAAAAAACTAGTAATATTGAATTATAAAAATAAAAATAGAAAAAAATATTCTTTTTAAATAGAAGAAAAACTAGAAAACCTAACAATACTAAATAAAATAAATTGTCTTAAATTGAATAAGAAGAATTAAAAATAATAAAGAAAAATTTATTATATTCTTGCAACTACACCTGTATCTTTTCTTGCCTTTTTTTTTGTTTTTAATTTCAAATCCATGGCAACTAGATATACTTGGAAGTGAATATAATCAATAAAGAAAAGGAGGAGTAATCAAGTGTAAATATTCTTAAGCAGAGAAATTGATTCTTAATATTGGGATATGACATGGAGTGTCGTTGAATTCGTAAAAAAAAATCTCATATAGAAATTAAGATTTTCAGTGGACTAAGATCTAGACCAAGATGTTTGGTGGTTAGAAAGTAGTCAGAAACTTAAATAATATCAGGCATAGTTACGAGATTTTAGAAGATGTCATGTTGATCACAAATGTATCTATCAGTGCTTTTTTGGATGCCTTTATAGTGCGGAGAGAATAATGGCATAGAGAGAGACTCTTCTTTATTTGAATTTAAACGAGGATATTTCTTGTCTAATTACGTTAGTTTCATCTCCACCTCTAATATCTTTTTCATTGTTGTTTAATGTCGAGGAGATTTATGTTAAAGAGAGTGTACATCCTGCACAAGAAAATATTTTGTACTAAAGTGAAAAGGTGAACTTGGAGTTGATGATCATGAAAATAGAGGATAAATCAAGGCTACAAGGTTATGACATCATTTTTTTATTGTCTTATTATCATTTAAAGGCCTCTAATATACCCAGTAAACAGATAAAACCCAGCCTAACTTGACTAGGGTTTTTTTTATCAATCCTCTCGCTTTTTTAACACATTAATCCAGCTATGCATTGATCCTAAACTTTTTTTTTCAAGTTCTGATAGTCAAAACACAGCCCCCGCACACCATCCCATGCCATAAAAACCTTTTCTATGCTGTTACTAACAAATTCTTTCAATTGACATACTTTTAGAAGGGTTAACGCCTCCTTTCTTGACCAATAATTATTTTACTAAATGTCAGTCTAAATATTTACCAAATTATTACCACCCATGAAGGGCTAGAACGGTAAGCATTGACATTCTAATAATTAATTGTCCAACACAACTATTTGTCTGTCCAAGATTGAGTTTCTCGGAATAATAATCAAAGGTTAAATAATTTTTATTATCTCCTAATTAATAAAAATGAAGAGATCCAAGAATTAAACAACTTAAAACAGCCCAACAGGAGATTATTTCAATCATCCAATGAAACATTTTTCTATAAATTTATTTATTCTAATATTCTTAATGTCTCTTGTTTAATAATTATATAAACTTTACACGATTGAATGTAAAATATATATCAAAATTACGAATGAATAACATCCTTTTTATTTAAATTTCTTTTCTGAATACAATGACAAAGTCTATAAAATACTATATCATGTAAGTTAAACATACATAGAAATGAATTCTCCAAAATCAATATTTTACTCTTCAACAATTCATTTATATAATTTTTTCTCTTTTATCTCGTATTAACTATTTTAACTCTAACCATTGAGGTCTCTCATTTCCATTAAAAACAACTTATGTTTTTAACTAGAATAATCACGCCTCATCTACAAATTTCAAGTCAAGATAAGATATCTTGGACCTATAATAGCATTCAATAAAGAAACCAATTTATCTGAAGTTTATTTTTACAATTCATCATAGTACAATAATTAACTTAAGAATAATAAACAATAAAGAATCTACAATTCTGTGTGATATTTTTCTTAAAAAAATCCAAGTATGATTGTTGTCTATATTTTCTAGTTTTAAGAATTTTGTGGTATTTTTTTTATTGAAAAAGAATTTAAAATCAATAGTATTTTTTTGATGTTTTTCAAATTTAAAAACGAACAACTTAATAAAATCTGAATTGTATTTTTTTTTTAGAAGTATGTTGAATAACAAGAATATTATAGATATGAACATAAATACAGATTTGTTTTTTTTTTTGTAAACAGTATGCCGACATGCCGATGATTTTAATGACCCCACAAATTAATTAGGACCAGTATTTCCAAACAGGAACAATTTGGAGCAATTGATCTTGATGCATGGATGCCTAATAATGTTACACTTAACGAAATGATCGTGCATTTCTAATTGCTTCAGTTTTTATAAGCATTGAGTGTTGCCACGTGTTGCCAAACTCAATGCTGATCATGCCTAACTTGGTGATCAACTGGCTATTATTGAGGAGCTTTTTATTTATTTTTATTTTTTGTAGCTTCCTCCCCTCTTCTAGAGAAATTATTCAGTTATTCCTTAAGATGCCACAAAAAAAATTCGAAATGAAATTTTAGAAAAATCTTTGATATTAATACGAAAACAAAAATAAAACTATTCTAGAAATAATTAGAAAAAAGTTCTAAAATTTCGTAATAAAAAAAATGAAAAGTTTATTTTTTAATTAAATAGATTAAATTGCTTGAGCTATGCCATGAAACTTAGGCCAAAATTTTCCAATATTAATAAAAAGAATAACTCAAAGATGTTTAATGTTTATTTTTAAATACGAGGACTCGTTAATTTTGCTCGAATTTGATAAACTAAGTTTGGTTAGTTAATAATAAGATTAAAAAAAATAAGTAGTAATAAACCGAACTGAAAAACAATTTGACCATATGATCAACTCAAAAAATAAAGCTTGCTAAGTGTATTATAAAGTATACTCTATATTGATTAAAAGGTCCCCATGATTTTTATTTATAAACAGAAAATTAAAATGAAGAATATAATCCATATAAAAGAAAAATTAAATAAAGGCAAAATCTCAATTCCTATTAAATCAGAATGTTAAAAGGAAAAATTTAATAAAATAAATATAATTAAATGATCCATGTAATCCATCTGATTTAAGCCTGCCCAAAATCGTGACTAGTCGTGATAGACCTCAATAAACCCATATAAAATAAATTTAATAAAACTATGGAAGCTCAAATCTTAAACAACCTAATGTTGAAAATGAGAAATTGAAAAAAAAACAATTTTGAAAAAAAAACACGATGAAAAAAAAAACATGAATGAAACCCGGGTTAATCTATAAAGCCCCGCGACTGTGAAACATGAGATCATTACCCATAGAAAGTAAAGTTTGAGAAAAATTATGAAATCCAAGTCCTCAACTAATTCTGTATTGAAGGATAAAAGTTGAAAAAATAATTTAAAATGGACCTAAAAAAATTAAGAGTCAACTAGACAAGCAATCTTTAAAGCAATTACTTGAGTCATGAGGCCGGTACTAACTTTACAAGGCAAACCGTAAAAAAATCACGAAGCCGAATATTCTAAAATTAACTAAACGCCGAGAATTTAAAGATGAAATTGGTAAAAACAAATTCAAATTAAAATAGGCATTCAAAACAAAACAAAACAAATAACAAATGAAAAGAACTGATAACCAAATTTGACATGAAAATAAAATGAAACCAAATCCTAAGAGATGAATTGAAAAAAAAAAAAAACTGATTATAAAAATTGATAAAAAAACAGCAATAAAAAGAGTAATGACAAAAAATTTGATAAAAAATTAAATGAACCAAATAATAAAAAAAAAATTGGAAAACATCAATAAAAAAAGATTCAAAAACAAAAGGAAAAATAGCAATAAAAAAATTAAAAATAAAATGATATTTTCACCTTTTAATTTTTCCATGTCAATATGTATTTTGAGAAAGAAAAGAAAAAAAAAAAAAAGGGGATGGGGGGGGGGAGAAAACATTACGACAAGCCGCGCTGTTTCTCTACGTGTTCACCCCTAAAGTAATGCAGACTGTAATCTTCAAAAAACGTTTTCAGATTTGGTGGCATTTAAAATACCGTACATATATAAACACGCGCCGGTTAATTGAGACATACCTCTCGGGCCGCTCCGCCAGAGCTTCGTTTCATTTAATAAACGCAAGTATCTATCTTATAATGCAAAAGTCAATAAAAGCAAAATTTTCGTTGGGGAGAGTTGCAAGTGCTAGTGAAAGCATTGGCTTCCCTCACCTACCGGTTTTTATGTTGCATGCACCAACTTATTGATCCTACCTGTTTATTCCAGTCCCTGTATTTGTTCTAGTTTAAATTTTGATTTTTAACATTTAATTATTCTCAATGAGCCAATTTTTATTTTATTTTGCAAAATTGAGCATTAGAAATTTTTTCTCAATATTGTAAGATTCTCGTATTAATGCAACCAAAATACACTATCAAATCAAATCTCAAATAAAGAAAATGTAAAGGGATTAAATTGAGAAAAAAAAAAAAACGAGAGACTGGAATTAAGAAAAGGACATGAACTTCCCTTTGACTGAGCAAATCAGTCCCTAAAGTTTGAAAAAAGATTAAGACTACACATTTTTTAAACTTCACATTATTTTTAAATTAATAAAACTATATTTTTTTTTGCCAAACTGAGAATCAATAGAGTAAAGAAACATTTCATCTACACCTTGAAATCTCCATACACATGCATAAAAAAAAATCACCAAGATCAATTGCAAACCAAAGCAATTTTAAATGAGCAAATAAGAAGAAAAATAAATTAAAAGAGCAAAATGTAAAAAATCCTAGGAACGAAAAAAAAAAAAAATGTTTCAAATGAACAATACTTCCATCACAGTTTAAGATTGAGGGCTTTTTTTTTTTTTTTTTTTTTGTTTCAAAACATAGAAACTTATCAAACTTTTTTTTTTTTTTAGTCTTTTAATCATAGTTATTAAATCGGACTGGCCCAGCAGGTTGAACCAGGACCCGGATCGACGAAGAGCTGGACCGGTTTGGTTTTGTCCAAAAGAACCGACCAGATCTGCAACGACTCGGCGTGAGACCCAGTATTTTTTTTTTCAAATTGTGGATTTGAAACCCATCAATATAATTTACTCGTATGTTTTCAAGAAAAAAAGTTATGTTTTTTCAATATAGGATATAAAAATCTTTTGGGTTTAAATACTTCAATTGAAAATAATAACATAATTTCTTTTTTTAATGTGGGCATTTGAAACCCCATCAGCAGTTAATATATATTCTATGTTTTCAAGTAAAAAAGCTTATCTTTTTTAAATGTAAGATTTAAAACCATTAGTATATATATAACTCTTGGCCACAAGAAAAAAAAAATATGTTTTTTTTTAATATGGAGAATTTGAAACTCATTAGTAAAATCTCCTTAAAATCTCAATACGCATGTATTAAAAAAAATCACCAAGATCAAATCACAAACCAGAGCAATTTTAAATGAGCAAATAAGAAGAAAAAGAAATTCAGAGTGCAAATTGTAAAAATATCCAAGTGGAAAAAAAAAAAACTTTGTTCAAATGAACGAATTAAACTTCCCATTTTCACAATTTAAGATTTGATGGTGTTTTTTTTCTTAAAAATATAGAAACTTATCAAACTTTTTTTTTTCCTCCACTCCTTTAAATTTTTCAAAATATTGTTTCCCACGCCATTTTTCACTCTCTCTTATTTATTCACACTATTATTGTGGACTCCCGCCATGATTTTTTTTTTAATTTATTCATCAAACTTTTTTTTTTCTGTCTCTTTAATTGTATTTTTATATGGTCAAAGGTGAATTGCTTCTTTCATTTGTTAAGAAAAAGAAAAAATTAAAAAACAAAGGGCCAATATCAAAAAACACTTATGAACTAGATAGCCTAAATTTCAAAATACAAACAAAATCGCATTAATCTATAGACTAAAATTTTATAGAAATGTTATAGAAGAGAACTTTGGATATATATGAATATATCAAGGTAATCATACTATAATACTATATATATAGTATTATAGTATATAAGAAGAATGAAATAATAATATGGGGAAATGGAGAACTCATCAAAATCAAATCTTCTTGGAGTGCGTTTATTCTTCCATGCGAACTGAGGATGCATTGATTCTTCCACGATGGTCTGTGTTGTTTCTCTGTGCAGCTCTCTAAAAAGTATAAAAGCTTGAGAATGGGAAAAAGCAAAAAGGTTACGCCCGTGCCTTGGCCTTATTCCTCTTCGGGTCCACAATTTCATAAAATTGCTCGCTTGAGTGTAAGCACGCATATCTCCCGATTACTATGCGCACCAAAATTATGTACCTTAAAGTTGGATGTTTGATTGGGTCTTGTACCATAACCGGTTAAAATAAACGCTTATGATTGGTTGCACCAAGGTTAGACAATCAAATATTGTTTGAGAAAAAAAAAAAAAGCTCTGTATTGTTAAAGGAGAATAAAAAAAGAAAATTATCGACGATGAAACATGTTGAGGGCTAGAAAAGAATTTTAAAATAAAAAAAAATAGCACAACATGATGTAGGTTGTGTTTATTAATGTTAGAGCAACCAAACTTTGTGCCACGGGAAGTATTGTTTTTTTTTTTTTTTTTTTTTTAACATTTGTAAAACTCAAGTATCTCTATTAATCAACATTTTTTTTCTTTGATTAGGGTTAGAAAAACTTGTATCATTTGAATTTTTATTTATATATAGCCCATAATAGATCATCTTTTTACTATTATCTTGATCCTTATTCTGATTATCAACATGCACATAGTTCAATGCTCTAAAAAACTTTCAAATAAGAAACACTTGACTTTCTTCTACTCCATTCTTCTTGTGGGGTCATACCATTCAATGAAGGACTTTATAGTAGGAAACCTATTTGGCAAATAGATAGACAATCTACAGTTTCAACCCAAAACTTTTTAGGCATCTTCTTAGTTTTGAGTATGCTTCTTATCATGTTGAGGATGCTTATTTTCTTTCTCTTCACCATACCATTTTGTTGTGGGAATCTAGGCACCATTATGAGTCTTTTTATACCATGATCTTCACAAAACTCATTAAATCATTAGAACAAATTCACTTTTCTTATCTGTCGCTAAATGATTTTTTTATAGAAAACTATCACACTCGGATATCGTGGCGACCGATTGAAAAATAATCTTGATTGGAAAAAAGAACAGATATCTAGCATCTTATTCTTTTAGGGGAAAATGTTTAGTTAAAGGAGTTTTCACCTAGTATTATGGTTACTAAGAACCCTAACTGGTCAATAGAGATTTCTATTGGTATCGAGATTGGTTAGCCAAATCGGAAGATATTATTACCCTTTAAAGTGTCCAACTTGAGACAAAGCCTGCATTGCTGGGATTTTCTAAAATTGTAAGAATTTGTTCTCTTTTTTCCTTTTTATTCTTCCTTCATGTTCTTGATCTGGCATCAATGGACAATTCCTACGAATATTTTTGACTCTGGCATTGGTAAATAACGTGCAAATCTAAAAGTCCTTCAGAAATACAAAGGATAAGAGGAACGTTCATAAGTAATCTGAAATAGGATAGGATTTGCGCCTTCGACGTGGTGGCGCAAAACCAAAAATAGAAGGTGCAACGGGCGTCAGTGAATAATTTCGTATAAAAATAAATTTAAAGAAGAAATTTTCTATGTCCATTTTTTTCTTATTTTATCCTTTAATTATTATATTTGCCTGCCTTTTTTTAGATGGATTAAAAAAATATTGCACGACATATTTTGCATTTAACAGTAATAGTCCACAGATTGAGCACATCTACAAAAATACAAACATAAAGAAAAATAATAAAACAAAGTGCGAAGGGCCCACAAATAAAACAATGAAGGCCCCTGAATATTTTTGAAATTTTCTGATATCGAAAAAGGGGTTGTTTGGCCAAATATCAACTAGAGTGAGCATAAAAATTATGGTCAAAGGCATGTTTTGTGCTAAACACACCTTTAATAAACACAAGGAATTTAGGTCGGTGGGCCTAAAGCCCAGAACCTAACCCACTCTTTTTTAAGGGGGTTGGGTTGGGACCCTGTTGGACCATCTCGGTCACTAGCCCAAACTAGTGACTTGGCTGGTCCAAAGAGCAAGTGTGCGTGAGTTGTTCATGCATGTTTGCTACAACCTTTATGTAATTAAAATGTGAAAACGAGGAGAATGAAAGCTTACCTGGTTTGTAGAACCTTTGAATAAGAACCAAACGGTGCAGGGCAACGTTTTCTTCTTTTGTATTCTTTACTGGTCTCTTTAAATGAGAACGAAGCTTGCTTGGTTTTCTTTTTTTCCATAGTACCTATGTAATTAAATTTTCTTTGGCTTTTGTTTGGCTTGCCCGAGCTCTTCTCCTCTCATTTCTCTCAATCCTCTTTTTTGCATATACTGAGATCTGTATTTATAGTGCAAGAGGGCCATCGCTTGTGAGAAATAAAGTCTCAATTAAATTTATTCTTTTTTTTCAAGTTTGAATTTGATTAAGAATCAAATTCGAAAGCAGACAACTATCCATTATCTGAAGATAAGGATAAAATGACAAAAGCACACTTGTAGTTCCCTAGTTTCTATGCAAGTGGACAAATTACACTTTTCATAGAAATAAATCTTTGATATTTTAATTTTACATTTTACCCCCATAAATTAAAACAAAAAACTAATAGGCCAAAACTGGGTTATAACAGTTTGTATGCCCTCTCTTTACAATGCTTTATGGTGTAAAGGCAAATTAGAAAATTCATTTTCTTCTAACTTTGTATAGTAAGTTTTGTAAAGAAAATTAAGCGTAAAAACCCTTCCCTCTTTTTTTTTTTTTTTTTGATTTTCTCTTCCTTTTTTTTCATTTTTTTTAAAAATGGTCTAATAGTTTTTATGGCGACTTGTCTAATAGGAAAAACACGAAAAAGATTTCATGAGTGGTCAATTGTCCTAGGTGACCCTACCCGATAGAAAGAAGAAACCGCGAAACATTTCGCGCAGTGTCTCATTTTTCCAAGCGACCTGCCTGATGAAGAATAAAACATGAAAAGGATTTCACGAGTGGTCTAATTAGGAAGAAGAAACATGAAGGATTTCGTGAGTGGTCTCATTTTTCCAGGCGACCTGCCCGATGAAGAATAAAATGTGAAAAGGATTTCACAAGTGATCTAATTGTTTCAGGCAACCAGCTCAATTTGAAGAAGAATCGATAAGGATTTTGCGAGTGGTCTCATTTTTCCAGGCAACCTACCCGATGAAGAATAAAATGCAAAAAAGGATTTTGTGAAGTGGTCTTATTTTTCCAGACGACTTGCCCCGATGAAGAATAAAACACGAAGAACATTTTACGAGTGGTCTAATTATTCCAGGCTACCTACACGATAAGAAGAAGAACGTGAATTTTTGCGAGTGTCTCATTTTTCTAGGCAACCGTCTGATGATAAAATACAAGGAAACTCGCAAGTGGTCTCATTATTCTAGGCGACCTACCCAATGGTGAAAAATACAGAGATAGATTTCTTTCTCTTTATTATTTTTTTTAAAATATAAAGAAAGGGTCTTATTGTAATAGGTGACTTGCCCAAGTGAAAAAAATACAAAGAAAGGGTCTCATTGGTGTCTTATACCCCGATATGGGGAGCTCAAGAAAGCACTAAGAAAGGAAGATAGGGATCAAAAAGCATTCAAAAGAAAGTGAGGGCTTCGAACGCAACTTTAAAAGGAGATGAGGACTCGAAGCGTACTTAAAAGGAGATGAGGACTCGAAGCGCAATTCGAAAAGCATGTAAGGTTAGGAAATGCATTACCTTGGATGGTCGAGGTGTCGAGGGCTTGAAGGCACACTTGAAAAAGAGGTTAGGGCTTAAAGACGCTCTTGAAAGGAGGTAGGGTAAAAAAATGCACTACCTTAAGGATGGAAAATAAAAGGTGGTGGAAAATTACAAAGATTTTTTTTTTGCAGTCTGATTCTCATAAGCGACCTGCCCAGGTTAAAATTTCTCATAGGTGAAAAAGTCTTAAAAATAATTCCAATCTTGGCCATTTCAAGGTGGCCTTCTATTTGATGGATCTCTTTAGAGATTTCTTTTATGAATTTTGTAAAACTCATTGTCCAATGTCTTAAAATTTAGAGGATATGCATGCATCTCTTACCTTATTTGAAAATAGGCCCCAATCTTCTTAATCTTCTTATTTGTTGATTGATGAGGACTTGCTATCTCTGATTTAGTCATCTTCATCATTTAGCTTCTAACCTACTCGACGTTGGCCCATATAAGTCTCTTACCCATATTTGTTTACACAACAAACCTTCGTGGTGCTTATCGTGACCCATTGCTTGCTAGAGATTTTTTGGCCTCATCAAATAATTTGAGAAGATATTTCATTACTCCTCATCTCATTGCTAAAAACATTCGGTGTCACTTGTTGAAAGGATCAAGCTGCTTTTTATAAACCAAAATGCCCTCTTGTCTCATTGTAGGAAATGTTCCTCTCTTTTTCTAGAAGAGATCAAATTTTCTTCTAAACATAATGTTGCCCCCTTGTACATATTGCCCCTAGGTGTGCTTTGTCAGCAACTCAAACAAATAATGGTTTTAAATGACCATTCTCTCATTTCTCTCATTTTCAGTTTGAATCTTGAAATCTTAATTTTGCATCTTGAAAACAAAATTTGTTTCAATGTGAGTTTAAAATAATTTGCTTTTGAATTCTTGCAACTTCTTGGTTTTTTTTTTTTAAGAAAGGAAATTATTCACTCTTGTGTTGGTGATATTGTTATTGGTGAAGGTACGTCATGAGGTGACTTTTTTTTATGGTTTTCAAAGTGAAAGGCTCAAGACGAAGCTCGAGGTTTTGTTTGGGAAAAAAATATCTTTTAACACTCATTTTATCAACATGAATAATAATGAGTAGCTTGTTCTTGATGTCATGACTCCTATGAAAAAGTAGTCTTTGCATTTTAAGAGCATTGCTTATTGTTCTAAGGGTTTGCTTGCTTGATTTGAAAGGACTTTTAGATGCATGTAATGTAGGCTGTGGTTTTTTGGGTATGAAAGAAAAGGATTCATTCAAAGTTCGAGGATCACTATCAGTAGTTCGACTCTTTGTGTCATTCATCTTTTCTTTTGTTGCTCTTCTTTGATTTGCTTTTCATTGCTTTGCTAAGGCATACTCATTTTGTCTTGGTTATCATTTTTTCTTGTGATTTAGGCATGCCCCCCTAACATTTGAGTTTCTTGGGCTCCTTTGCCATTTCGGCTTTCTTACGATTTTTTCATCTTTTCTCATTGAAATTTTCACTTGCCTCCAGTGTGGGGTGTGATCCTAGTTGGGATTTTTCATGAAAGAAACATTATTCAGGCTAAAAAAAGGGATCACAAGGGATGTATTTATTTCAGAACATGAAAGGAATAACAAAGATGCCATTTCCTCATTTCAAGCGTAAGCAGTTAATATCAATAAACTTTGATCTCGTCCAGTGTGATGGTTTGGTCTTTGCGAAAAGAAGCATTTTATGAGTCTATGAGCAACGAGGTCACTACATACCATTATTCATACATTTAAAACACATGGTTCAAGAGTCACAAGGTAAGGGTGATGTTTCATTTTCTATTTATGCATTTTGGTTTAGAGCTTAGTCACCTCGATAAAGGAGTTGCTTGATTCATATGTTATTTTACAAGTAGAATGTTAAAAATATCATTTTAAATAACCATCAAATCATTTTTGAATCAAAATGCAAGTTCAATTTTTCAAAACTCCAATGGGGAAACTAATTTTGGTAAAAGAGATGAATTGAGTCTATAAAATCACGGGATGCTTCAAAAGTGTATTTGTGAGTTCTTAGAGGGAATCCCTTTCAGGATATTTTGGTTGTAAATTAAAGGAAGATACATAATTGAAGTACAAACTCACTATTTCATTGAAATCCTAAAAAAGCAACAAAGACGTTATACTAGCAAGGCAACACATAAAAGGGCTAAACACTTAGCAATCATCGATTGGAATTTCTAGAATCTTTCAATTGTCTCTCTCTTATGAATTCCTTGACAGGAGCACTTTTCTAATAGTCAATTGAGGTCACACATAGACCAGTCTTGGCCTAATGACACTGTAGCTTCGTCTTCAGGACGAGTGATCTCTAGATGTCTTTGTTTTGGTAGCTCTTTCTCTCGTTTTTATAATCACCCTTGACATTGTGAACCTCGGTTTCTTTCTTTTCTCTAGTGAAATGTTTCTCCTTAGTTAAGTCAGCAATCCTTCCTAAATGGATAGCTTGTTCAATACTCTCAGCTATAGTAACCAGGTCAGAAAAATGTTATACAGAGCTTCCAACTAGGTATTCAAAGTACGAGGCTTTGGAAGTGTTGACAAACAAATTGATCATCTCCTTTTCCAACAAAAAAGGATTAACCCATGCTGCAGTCTCACCCCACCTATGAGTGTATTCTCTTTTGGATTCCTTGTTATCATTTTCCATAACTTGTAATCTTGACCTATCAGAGGCCACATCTATATTGAATTTATATTGCCTAATAAAGGCATCAACTAAGTCCTTCCATTTTTTTTTTTTTTTTTATCTTGGTATTGTCTGATTGTATATACCAAGTAAGGCAACGTCACTTCAAACTGTCTTGAAAAAAAATGATTTAGCAGTTTCTTATTATAGATTACTTTAGCCATTTTGTTGTAGTATGCCTTGAGATGAGTTACAGGGCATTGAGTTCTTGTATATTTGATGAATTCTAACACCTTAAACTTTTTATGAATGACTACGTTAGGTACCCAACACATCTCGTCAGCTTTTATATGGTCATATAGGCTAATCTTCTTGAATGCCCTAAGTCTTTGTTCTAGGGTAGCCCATTTATACATGCCATCTTCTTTTACCATGTTGTTCTTTTGAGATTCCTTTATTGTAAGGTCAATGGTAGATGACATTTTTATGGGATATGTTGGTTGAGCAAATTCAGAATATATAACCTGTTGAGACACCTCATTTACCCCTAAATTATGTGGATTTAATAGTAAAGTTCAGGCTGAGCTGTAAATTTTGCTTCTTCAAGTTTATATCTCAAGGCTTGTTCGAGTAGGCTAGTAAGCCTTGCGACTTCTTCTCTAAGACTTTCCATCTCTTTTCGGTGTTGGGCTTTCAATTGAGCTTTTTCTTCATTTTCCATTTGTCTTTTTCACAGTCAAGTGTTATAGGTGTATTTTATTGGGGGGCATATATTTCACCTGAAGTGCAGTATTATGACAGTTTATAAGTGTATGTTTAAACATGCATGAAGATGAATGCAACATATTGGGTATGGTTCACCTTTTTTGGGGGGTGACATAACAATTGTTATTCTTTAGATGTGTGGTCAGATCTGAATATGATATTCATTGCAATGCTAAGAAGAGATATGTTTAGCCTTTTGTCATCTGAGCTTTCAACCACATTCTTGGTGTCTTTCATTATGCATCTAATATCTTTGAGTAGCGGTATCTCATTGATATCTTGTCTAGGGTAGTTTCTGTTGTGATGTCGTAGTCGCATAAATTAATTATCCTAGATTTAAACACAACACACAAGATAGTATAGAGCAAGTAAGGGGTCAATCCCACGAGGAAGGTTCAAGTCAGATTTTTATGATAGATGATATGCAGTTTAGGGGGGGTTTGGATGTTATCTAAGCTAAAGCAAAAGAAAATAAAAAACTATCAAATGAAATTTAATAAAATCAGAAAATTATTAGGAGAACAAAACTTGGTAATAAGTACACATCCACCTATAAAAATCATAACTGATCATGGAAACGAAACATCAATTTATATTCTAAATATTTATCTCATCTTAACATTGGTTAGTTAAGGAATCCGTTGTATAATTAACCCTAACCATCAAACAACCACAATGTATGTACTAATAATTTAATTCAATGGCAGCCTTAAGAACTAGATAAGTTGATCAATCAAGAAAACATAATTGTCTACAATATATATTTGATTTGATTGCATGTTCTCCCTAAGATTAACAACATAGATCTGCAACAATTATTAAACTCGGTTGCTTCACAAGTTCATATACCACAACTCATGTTTTGATACCAAACTTAGCAATAGATTGTCTACAATAACAACTTAAAGTCCGCTGTAGCAATTAAAATAAACAATAATAGGAAAAATAAACATATGAGAACAAACATATTCATCATACAAAATGAAAAGAAAAGGTAAAATAAATCTCACAGTTCTTGAAATCCGAAGGTTCCCGTGTCCTTGCAACCAAGAAAAAGAGTTTAGCCTTGCATGTTTGTTGAACAACTAATCAAAAAAAAGGAGGATTGATGATTTCGAGTTTCTTAGAGGGGGCATTTTTCTCCTCTTGGCTGGCTGCTCCCCTTATATTCTCTCATTCTTTTTATATCCTAGGAAACCCTAATCTTTATTTTACAAAATAGTCCCCCTTTAAGTAGATTGTTTACATTTAAGTACTTCAACAACTATTTTCCTAAAAAAAAAAAGAAATAGCTTTGCATGAAATCTTCAAGCTTTGACTTAGAGGAGCTAAATTGCTTAAAAAAAAACTTAGATATCGGTTTACATGCTTCAAAATGTAATTTGGGCTCATTTCTTCACGAAACCTGTTTGCTGGTAGAATTCAGTTGTCATCCTTGAAAAATCATATCTCCTTTATATGACATTTTTTTTTGCTGAAATTTAAAGCGTTGATAGGCCTTTGAGTCAGGAATCTAAAAAAATTGAGTTTGAATCAATTGAACTTCTTTAGCTCCAGATATTCAAGTACAAATGGCCAAAGGTTAACATTAGTAGATTACGAGATTTGACTTTGAAGGTTGCAATTTCCATACTCTTCCTTATTTTATTTTCTTGCCTTAGATGTCCAAAAAGATATGGATGTTAGCCTTTTAATTTCACTAGAATCACTTCATTTCGACCTTTAGAGCTCACGCTCTGCACAAAACATTGACTAAAGGTGAAATCTGCTTCTTACCTCCAATTTACTCCTTTTAACATCTTTCATCCAAAAGTGCCTTTAAAACATAAAACAAAGAACATCAAGGCATTTTATATATAAAACATAGGCAAAACACTAGTTAAATGTGGGTGAAACTATCGAATAATATGGTTACATCAATCTCCTTCGATCATTTGCAAGGATTCAGACTTGAGTCCATACTTAACAATTGTTATCTTAGGAATAACAACCATTACGTCACCCAAAAGCATGTTTAAGCTTATCTCAATGAATTTACGTAGGGATTAACCTAAATGATAGTTTCTAGTCATTAAATGCATCGGGGCAGTTTTGATATCTAGTCTCAAAGGTCTTTTGCATACTCAATGATCGTCCTTAAAAGGTTGATATGAGGTTTACAAGCAATATGAAGATAGAGGCCTTGAGTAATATCAGTTCAGCATATCGACCACTGTCAAGCAAACAATCATACGAGAGTTGGATGGTTTCGCAAGTCTTACCCAGGCTAAAGCCATTAGGGTGCCATTACTCCTCCACTTATCTTAAAGTTGGTACCACACATATTTTTAAAAATGAGATGAGTGATATGTGCAAGCCTTATATCCATATCCAATATATATGCATGATAAACATGAATAACTATGCATGCTAAAACAGTAAAAAAAGCAAAAAATAAAACTTGATAAATACAGACAACACAACAACTAAAACACAGTACGACAAACATTTTTAGCAATAAAAAGACAAAAAGTAAAGCTTAGTCCAAAGAAATCCTAGTGGAGTCGCCATTCTGTTTCATCTAGATATCGCGGTGACCGTTTAAAAATTATCACTCGATTGGAAAAAGAGTAGATATCTGGCATCTTGTTCTTTTAGGGAAAAATGTTTTTTCAAGGAGTCGCTACCTAATTTTATGGTCACTAGGAACCCTAACTAGTCAACAGAGATTATATGATACGAGACTGGTTACGTAAAAAGGGAAGATGCTATTACTCTTTAAGCGTCGTACTTGAGGCAAGCTACATTGCTATTTTTGTCTAAAATTACTAAAAATTGTTCTCTTTTTCCTTTTTTATTCTTCCTTTCATGTTCCCGACTCTAGTGTCAGTGAAAAATACCTACAAATATTTCCATCTCTAGCATTGGTAAATATCTCGTAAATCCAAAAAAAAATATGATACTCCTGACTCTAGCGTCAGTGAATAATTTCGCAAAAAAATGAATTTGAAGAAGTTTTCTATGCCATTTTTTTCTTATTTATCCTTTATTATTATTTGCCCTTTTTTAGATGGAAGTAAAAAAAACATTGCATGATATATTTGCATTTAACAGTAATAGTCCACAAATTGAGCACATGTAGAAAAAATACAAACACAAAGAAAAAAAAATAAAACAAAGTGCAAAGGGCCCACAAATAAAACAATGAAGGCCCTTAAATATTTTTGAAATTTTCTAATATTGAAAAGGGGGTTGTTTGGCCAAATATCAACTAGAGTGGGCATAAAAATTATGGTCAAGGCATAAGGGTGTGTTTTGCCAAACACACCCTTAAAAAACACAATTTGGGCAGGCTGGGTCTAAAGCCTATGAACTTGTCTTTGTCTACACACATGTGGTTGCTAGCTCTATTATGTATCTATCACATGTTCTCTTTGTCTTGCAGTCTCTTATCATGCACTAGTAATAGGGTGACTTCTTTCTCCTTTTCTATCACTAGATTTGCATTCTCATCAACCTTTTTTGTTGGAATCCTGCAATCTTTAACTTAGTAACCTACCTTTTGAAAACTATAGCATTTAACTTTTGATTTGTCAAACCCATGTCTCAAATTGCTTATGTTAGCTGAATCGGTCGGCCAATTGACCTATTAAGGTTGCCACAACCTCTTCTTCTTCTTTTTTCTTTGCTTTGTCCACATCTTCTACCCTCTTGGAATAGTAAAAGCCATCTTGCTTTGAAAAAAGTGTTTGTGCACCCATATTTTCTTTGATCTCATTAACTTTTTCTTCATATGCTTATAGTTTCCTATGAGACCTTGTATTGAAAGAATATCCATATTTTACGACTCCTCTATCACGACCAATACATAATAGAACTTCTTTTGCAATGAGTGTGAAATTTTCTCTACCACACATGTCTCTTCCATCTTCTCCCTATTTGTTTTTTCATTTGATTATATATGGCCAATACTCTAGCAAAATAATTTGAAATATTCTTCGATTCCACCACATGTAACTTTTTAAAGTCACATATTAACTTTTGTTGATGAACTTTTCTTATACTATTAGCTCCTTGATTTGATTCTTGCAAAACTTCTCATGCTTACTTGGCAGTGGTTGTGTTGACCACTATCTCAAAAATGACATCATTCAAACATTGGTGGATGATTGTTAATGCTTCTTGATCCTTCTTTCATACCTTTTGCACGGCCTCCCTTGGGTTGAAGTCAATGTTACTCTATTTATAGGCCTTTTTCAATCATCTTTCATACATCTTAGGAACCTTGCCAAACGTTTACTCGAATACATCAAGTTTCATAGTTGTCATTTGTTAACCTAGAATATTGAAGCAGGAAGTTTGGATTGGCCATGTCAAATAATCAAATCAAGCTTTGATACCACTTGTTGGAAGAAGGATGAATATGGTAGAAGACCAAAACACAATAATGGAAAGTAAAATACTTAAGAACAAAAAGAAGATTGAGGGAAGGTATGCTTTTATTAATTATTTTTCTCTAAGCTCTCTTAGCTACTCTCTCTCTCTCTTTTGTACTATTTAATAATGCTAAATTACAAGCCTTTTTATAAGCATTAAATCCTAGACAATCAAGGAATTAAACTACTACAAGGAGATCCTAATATGAACAAAAATTGTATTTTACCGACTAAAACGGTCAATTGTTTCAACTTATTCCACCAAGTTGCTCTATCTCAACCAGTTGATTGGTAATTTTCAATAATCAGTTTACTTTCAATAGCAAGGTGAGTTTAAGGGAACTTGTGGTCAATATCCTAGGGAGGACGCAAAGTATATCCATAAATAGTCTTGTTGGACCATGTAGATACCCATGGACATATCCACCATGTAAGCAATGTGGGCACTTGCCTAAAAAAATCAAATGAAGTATATATCATGTTGAAATCAGTAATGAGTTTCAACAAATATAAGAATTAGGAAACATTTTAAAAAGATGTATTTTGAATATAAAATTATAATTATGAGGAATTATTATGGACATGATAAATAGATGAAAAATGAAATTATATGGAATGTATTTGAGATAGAATAAGATGTAAATGACTCTAAATAAAGCATAATTAAAAAAGAAACATTGGGTGTTTACGGTGAAAGTAGAGTTGATCATATAATAGGTGTATGAGAACTTATGGAACCAAAGAAAATTTAATTATGTGTATTTAGTATGTGTAACATGTGTTGATGATGATTAAAATGAATTTAATTAAATTGTTTAGTTGTAATTGTAGTTGAATTTGCAATGTAACATGGAAAAAGATCGAGAAATTGATAAAATAAATAATATATTGTTATGTGTTGGTTTATTGAAATAAATAATTTATTATTAGTTATGTGGATGATTTATTGAATGATAGGTTATTTATATTGAAAAAGAGATATTTGTAAGTGTTGGTAATGAGAAGATCCTATAATGTTTTCAATATATGAAGTCTTGAGGGAGCAATTGTTAATTATAAAAAAATAGAATTTCATGAAGCATATTTTTATAATACATGTAAATTTTTTAAATTTATATTAGAATTTTATGATTTTTTTGAATCTTAATTAATTTAGTTATATACTTATTATATTATTTTTACCCTACTAAAATTGGATCCTAAACCCGTCCCGGTAGATACCCATATCGAATATAATGGGTTCTAAAGGAAATCCCAAATTTCATCCTTTATATATATATATATATATATATATATATATATATATATATATATATTTGTTGGTCAATCAACTCTTGAATACTAGAATACGTCACGAGTCAAGAAATGTCATCTAGCAAAATATGTAAATGGAGATCCAACAGTTTTGTTTTCATGGGATTAATATTTGATGAAAGATCAACACAGAGCTATGCAACTGTTTCAACAGGTGCATAGCCTTTGTTGTTTTCAGTCCCAGGGACAACTAATTAAGGAAATTAAATGGTAAATATATTTATTAGAGTGTGCATTCATGCATCTTCGTATGCGTAATTCCCAGTTTGTAGCGCAAACGGCCTGCAGTTAAGTTCATATATTTCACATACTCGCAAATTTTTGGGCAGAGTTTGAAGAACTACAGTGCAATCTCAAAGTCTCAAACTTGAGATGATTCTTATTTGATTGATTGATTGATTTTGTTCTACATAAGTTGTACATCATCCATGAAATAGACTAGTTCCATAATCAGCCATTTTATTTTAACTCGATCTATCGCGATCAGCTTGGCTTTGAAACAGCTTTTTCCCACAATTAAGTCTTCAAACCCTGAAAAAAAAAAAAAAAAAAAAAAAAACCCATCAAATAATACCTTTTAGCTGTTGTTATCATCACAGATTTATATGGTATAGATAGCAAGGAACAAGTAAAGTTACACTTACTGGTCGTATTGAATTACGACTTTGCCAGCATTAGGATCAGCGATTCGGGAGAAAGCATCCTTCGAAAGATTGATGACTCCATTACATCCTTTACTACAATAATCGACAACTGTTACGACGACACTACCTTGTTTGCATGGTTTTGGAGCTTGATTTGCACCTCGTATGCACGACACTCTGTATTTTCTCCCGCATGCTTTTCCACCATTCCACAGAGTATCACTCACCCCAGCAACCATAACTCCATCGTTCCTGTTTCCAAAACACTTAGAGGCTGCAAAATTAATACAAAGAGTATTTACAAAAATTGATTAGTAACCATGGTCGGAGAAGGCTTCAATTTTTGCCACAAGAACTAGCTCATCATCAAAGACTCGCGGAAGGATATTATACCTACTGTGAAGAAAATATGTACTAGTGCTCAAGAATTTCTAAATAACAAGATAAAGGAAAACAAAACCCTGTAGCAATTGGCAACCCAGATATGAATTTACTGTCAATAGATGCAAACGTAGTTCATGGAATCATGAGATTTATAACTTACGAGTATAAGGAGGCTCATAGAAAACGGCATTTCCTTGTGCAGCATGCGCAACGGAGATAAGGCATGATACAATGCCTACCATTATAAAAACTGATTCAATCTTATAACCCATTTCTTCTTTTTTAAGGTCTAAGGAAAAAAAGACCAAGTAATTTCGTGGCGCAAACCTGACTCTTTCTAGCTGCTAATTTATAGAAGAAGTTGCCTATGAAGAACAGGTTTCCTCCATTTGGAGAGTAAACAAGGGTGCATTTCCTTGCTCAGTCTTCATGGGCCCGGCCCTCCCCCTTCACTAATGAGAGAGTAGACCGCGTATGACTTTGCCTTCGCTCAAAAGTACCCTTCTAGACTAAAATGTCTGTCTAGTCTTTGCTGTCACCTTCGTGGAAAGAGGGGGAGAAAAAAAAGGAGTGCAGATACTTTTATGTTCGGTTAATTAAAATTTCCATGTTCTTCAGTGTAGAAGAATGAAAAGAATTCTACGAAACTTGGAAAGACCATTACCGCATCTTGCTTAGGTCTATGTTCCCATTGGCTTTTTCATGTTCTCTTTCAAACTAACGCACTTCATTCTGTCTTAACGCTAATAAACAGTACTTGATTACACTTTATCACCTCTTTCTAATATTTAAGGGATGTTTGAGACTATAATGACGACGACTGCTTTTTAAAATAATGGTTATTAACTATTATATATATAATAAAAAAATACAAGAAAATATGCATTAAAAAAGTCTAAAAGATTGCTCAAGATTAGTGGTGGAGGACCAAGATGACAAGTGAAAAAATTGAAGGACTAAAATGTATAAGATTAGTAAAATTGGCAACCTAATTCTGACCAACAAAAGGTCTCATTGGTGAAAATATTTTTATTTGGGGTAAAGAAATATAAATTTGGATTGTTAAGGAATCAATGACAATTTTGGGAGGCTTAATTAATTTTATTGAGAATTTGTTTGCAAGGAAAATAGTTTTTGAAATCAATTTAGGTGTTAATTAGAAGAAATTGAAGTTTGGGGATTGAAATTACACTTTAAAAGGTTTAATTGGTTAAATCAAGGGCTTAATTATGGAAAACAAATTGAAGTTTGGAGGCCATTTAAGGACTTTATTGCAGATTCTTATAACAAAGGATCAACCTGTAAGAGGCGCGCAATTTCAAGGGTAGAAATTGGTCAAATTAAAGGCCAAATTGAAAGTAATTGAAATTTTGGTGTTCAATTAAGGATGGGATTGAACAAATTGAAAACTATGAACTCGTTTGTAAAAGGTGCTGAAATTTTAGGCTAATATTTGAGTTTGGATGGGGTGCAATTAAAAGTTGAGAGACAATTAGGCGTGTAATAAAAAAGAATTGGAAGAGCAGGGATTAAATTGAAATTGGTCAAATCTCAAATAAAAAAACCTTAATTTCTAGGGTTTAACCTAGACAACATTTTGTTCACCCATTTTTTCATCTCATTCCTTGACAATTTTAGATGATCGAGTGAGCATGTTCAAGCGAATGAATATGGCATTTCTGATCACCTTAAAAGATGTAACCACCATCATTCAACTTAGAAACACTCACACTACAACCCTATGCCCATGAAATTGGACACTTAAACCCCCAATTCTTTCACGTAAGTCTCCAACATCTTGTCCCTGATCAACTTCTCTACATTTTCAGATTCTGGACTAATCGAGTTAGCATATTTGAATGAATGATTGTTAAGCTACGGATCTTCAAATTGAGTAAGGTTGGATCTAAACAAAAGGCGTGCATCTCCTTTACCAACTTCAAGTGATTTCTGATGATTTTTATATCAGAGTTGCTCTGGCGAGTTCTTAAAAGTGATCAACTTAATCAACCTTAACCAGACACCCATTTTAAATAAAACCACCAATTTTTTCATATGTTCACACTGAAAGCTTCTTAAAGGGTTCTTATCAATGGTTCTAAAGCCTCATTCTAAGATCAAAAGTCCTAAAATAACTCACCTTCCAAGTTTAGAAAAACCACCAAGTACCCTTAAAACAAAAACCACTATTGCAAAACCAGAATAGTGCAAGAGCTTTTAGTTGTTAGCTTTTGTCTAGAATCGTCTCACTTTGATCAAATGGCTAAACTTTGATCAATATTTGAGGAAATCCACCAAAAAACCTAGAAGAACCCTATAAATACCCCTGGAAATTAGAGGAGAAAGAGAAAGGAAAAATATACGAAAATACTCTATTAATAGACTTTATTATGAAGGTTCAAAAGCCTAACATATAAGGTCTAACAAGCTTTGGAAATACAGAGGGTGAAAGGGAAAGAATGAAGGAAAAGAGAAGAAAAACAGTAGCTTACAATCAACAAGTTTGAAGAAGGTATAACCATGTAAAAACTCAAGGGTGGAATTCATATGGTCTGCCCATTCATGCTTTATTAATGTTTAAACCTCTTATGATGTTTTTTTCTTAACTTGTTTTAATGTTATGATATTTTCTAGTTTTATTCTGATTAATATGTAGAAATGTTGTTTTTATTGTTTAATTCTTGTTTAGAGTTGCTATTAATGTTACTGAGTGTCAGGACAATATGTTTGTTACTGATTTTGATAAAATAAGAGAGTTTTTTTGGATTCTACCAAAAGGTGGTAGTGGGTGTGTGATGCCTTTTCTATTTTTTTCAATGTATGTTCTTGGTTCTTGAGCATGGTTTAGGTTCCAAGTGTTCAAAAAGTCATTTTTGAAATGAAATTTAATGTTTTTGTTTGCTATCATTGCGGTTGTAGTTATGAAGTTGGAGTTTAATGCATGTTTATGATGGTTTGATGTCTTTTGTTAGGTCTTTGAATTCAACTATGCTTGGCATTGAAAATGTGGTTTGTAAGGATCGAAAGAAGTGTATTTAAAGGCCTAGAAGGCCAAATCTGGGTTTTGAAATTAGTTTTTCAATTTATGGAAATGTTCTAAATTTTGGGTTTATGTTCTTCGCATGAACTTTGCCTTAGCCTCTTGTTTTTTAGTTGTTTTGGGTTAATTAATGGCACAAACATGTCAGTTTGTCATCTTTAGCAAATAATCTAGGTTTAAAATTCATGCATAACATGTATTCATGCATTTAGATTCTAGAGTTCTTTCGACTGTTGAAACATATTTTGATCAAATCGTTGCTTTTGAGTGTTAATCGAAGAAAATAAATGCTTGATCTACGCATGATTACAAACAAAATCATGCCCTTGATTGCATGAAAACTTATCTGGTTTGTGATTTGTGTTTGTTGGGTTTCAGTTTGAATATTCATCGTATCTTGGTGTTTTATATATTTTTGTTAGAAAATTTTATGTTTTTTGTGTTTTTTTAGTTTTGATTTGTTTTTTATTTAATTATTTTTTTTGCTTTAGTTTCGGATCAAAACATGGTTTTCAGTTCGGTTCATGGTTGAACTAGTGTGTGTTTTCGAGTCAACCCGATTTGTTTTGTTTTGTTTTGAGTCAGGTGCTAAGGCTTTGTTTGGTTGGTTAGTAATTTGTTGAGGAATTTTTGGCCTATTGGGTTTTTAAGCAAATAAGCCTTTAGACCTATTTTGACAGTTTTGTTTTGAATAAAAAATGTTTTTTTGCTGAGCAAACCCCAAATGAATCCCAAAAATTCCTAAACAAATTCAAGGACCAATTTAAAATTATTTGTTGATCTTTCACATGTTTTTTTAGCAATTTTATTTAATATTGAGACTATAGACTTATAGTGTAAGATAGTGACCTAGTATTAAAATAACCACTTTTCATTAAAATCTCAAAATTTTCTAAAACATTTTATCATTTTGTAAAAATATGAAAGCAAAATGTTTTTTATTTGGTTTGCATATTACTAAGTCTTAAAAAAAAAACAGAAACCATATTTTGGCTTTAAAATATATATAAAAAATACATGGTATGATATAGCCTTTTTTTATGCACAAAAATGAAAAAAATATCGTTGCATGTATTTTTTGATTTAATAACTAGTTTATTAAATCCATGAGAATTTGACCAATATTTTAAAAACTCTAAATTGTTTTTCTGAGAATTAATAGTTAATATTTTGATATAAATACTAGATTTACATGTAGACTAGTAATTAAATACAAGGAGTTGATTATAAAATTCTCAAAAAAATTTCAAATATTCACTAATTTTTATTGGGAGTATTTTTCACCATGATATATTAATTATAAAAACTGTTTTGCCTTCCAAGATAGGTGAATATACAATTTTTTTTTCCCACAATAATTTGTTTAGGTATTCAAGCTTATAATAATTCAAAATACTTGATTTATTCATGAGCATAAATCTTTGTTCTAAGTCATAGATGTATCATCGGTTAAGAATATATCAATATCTTTAAACTATATATAGACTATATAATTCATTTTACCTTAGATAAGGTGCATTAAAAGTATTAATATTGTCCTTAGCCACAACAAATATCTTATATTAGAATTTCATATAAGATTTCTCGATCCCGACATCCCGCCATATTGTACACACACTTGTGACAATGCTTTTCACTAAAAAATAAACTAAAATAATATTTTTTTATTCTAAAAATTATTTTAACATTAATAAGTTAAAAAAATTTAAAAATATAAAAACTTTAATATTTTGTGAAATTATTTTGAGCGCGTCCCCTAAAAACTCCAATAAAGTTTTTTACCCTGATCCAAACCAAACTTTGGACACAAATATGAAATGTATGACCATTTGTTCCTAATGCCTTCTTCGTTTGACCTCACATTTTTCCACGCTTTAGTCTTTAAGCACTTTAGATACATTGAACAATAACACGGAAAGGAATCAAAACATCTTTTCCACGAAATTCAATATTAATGTGGTGATTTAACTAATCCATGAAAATTTTACCAATATTTTATAAGAATTTATTTGGATATATTATTTTATAATAAATTTAAAATATTATATTTATTTATGAGTGTAAATCTTTATTTTAAATCATAAACGGACCATCAGTTATGAACTCATCAATACCTTTAATCCATATATAGATTATACAATGCAATTTATCTTAGGTTGTTAATATATTCCTTTGGCATAACAAATATTTTACCTTAGAATTTCATATAAGATTAGTCCATCTAAATCTTTTAGTGACAATAAATCAAATTATTAGATGACAACTCCTCAATTCTGACATCCCGTCGTATTGTGTATGTAAGTGTTATAATGTTTTTTATTTTAAAATGTATTAAAATAATTTTTTTTATTTTAAAAATTTTAATATCAATAAATTAAAATAATTTAAAAATATATATAAAAAAATAATTTTAAATAAAAAATTTATTTTTTTGTAAAACCTATTTGGGCCGCGTTCCCAAATATCACTTATAATGTTTTTTACCCGATCGAAACCAAACTTTCGATACAAATATGAAATGTCTGACCATTTGTTCCTAATGCATTCTTCGTTTGACCTAACATTTTTCCACGCTTGGTCTTTAAGCACTACAGATACGTTGAACAATAACACTGAAAGTAATCAAAACATCTTTTCCACGAAATTCAATATTGATGTGGTGATGTAACTTGTTTCCTTGGAAAATTGTCACCACTTCCCACCATGATAATACTTCACGCTATCTTGGTTTTTGGATTTTGGACATGAATTACAACAGTTTCTTTTTATTTAATAACTTGCTTATTTATTGGTCCGTGTAATATACGATAGGCTTAGGTAATGTTAGCAACAAAATGCTATTTCAAATCATTCCTTCAAGAACCGCAATGTGATCTCAAATTTCATTTGCTAAACTTTGAGAGTGTAGTTATAATTGTTTTTTAAAATATTTTTTATATTAAAATACATCAAAATAATATTTTTTTATTTTTTAAAATTATTTTTTATACCAATACATTAAAATGATTTAAAATATATAAAAAACTTAATTTTTAATCAAAAGAATTGAATTTTTAGAAACACTATTAAAGAGTGATCACCACCAGATTTGTGGTGTAGATAATCGTTGTTATATTGCTTAGATGCTTCAAGAACATCAAGGATTTTGTTATCATTAATAGCCATGGATGTGCGGTATGAATTATTAAAAACAAATCCTGGTTTTCTCATCATTATCATGCTGCTGCCTCATTACTACATGCATCAAACCAGACACCCATGCCCAGGCCGCGGAGGTTGCTTGCATGGAGAGTACTTCCAATTCCAAGTGTTGAGCGTGGTAACCATCTGATTGAATCTAGCTATACGGAGGTCACTGCTGCTTTTCTGAGATTTAGAGAGCTTATCAATGCGGAAAGCTTAACGACCTAGGATCAAGGCATCTCTGGTCTTCTCCCCTCCCAGTTGGGTATCTCTTTCTCCCAACAGCATAGAGATTGGGAGGCTTGGACCTTCGATTGGAACACCGACTCGATCGCACAACAATCAACTTGACTGTTCAACTTCTGCTTCCTTTGAATGGTGAGTTTTGGAGAGTGTTGGCTTTTGTGATCAGAGTGGTAAAAAAAAGTAGGTTTTTATAAAATCATTTTTTGTTATGGTTTGATATAATAAAATATGTGTTTAGTTAAAATTATAATTGTTTAAAATATAATTTACATGTGTTTGATTAAGCTTTTTTTTTTTTTAAGTGCTTCGAGTAATGAAATTACCATGAAGGACATGTATAAATTTTCAAGTTGTGAGTAGTATTTATGTTTTTTTTTTTTTTGTAATACATAAAAAAAAATAAGAATGTTTATTACTCGATGTTGTTCTCCAAAGCTAAGACATTCAAAAGACCTTCTCAAATGGAATATATCCATAATTTACACGTTCCAAAGGGCATGTCCCCTCTTTTTTTCCACCTTGTGGCAGGCCCCGGGTCAAAGTTTTAGGCAAGTGGGGGTCTTGGTCGACGTCTTTTTGAGTTTTACGAAAAAAGGGGGAAGAGAAAAACAAGGGAAGGAAGCCTTCTTATTACCCTACCTCGTGCGTCTAGGGGAAGAAGAAGACCCATATTATCGTTCAAAACAACATCGTTTGGGTCTTTTTTTTTTTTTAAATAGTGGATGAAATGGCACCGTTTTACCCAAAACGCGTCGTTTCATTTAAAAGAAAATGGTGGCAAAATCGTGCCAAAGTCCAAATCAGTCCTCAATTTGTGATTTTAAAAATCAATTCAATTGCATCCCTGTCAAATTCAATCGTTGGCCTTGAAGTTGGTTGCCTTTTTCACTTTAGTTCTTGGTCTCTAATTTATGCAATTTGACTCTCAATTGATCACTAAACTTCTAATTTCTTCAATTTGGCGCCTGATTCAATTTAATTACAGCCCCTTTATTTACACGTCTTTTCCAGTTTGATCCTTGGTTTCATATTTCTTCAATTAAGTCCCTAATTGGCTATCAAACTTCAATATTTATGCAATTAAGCCCTTGATTTGACCAAATCAACTCTTAAAAATTATAATTTGACCTCAGAACTTTAATTTCTTCCAATTAAAGCCCAAATTAACTTCAAAATCAATTTTTCTTATAATCAAACCCTCCATAAATTCAATTAACCTTCAATAAAATTTAATTGAGTCTATAAAAATCTAGTTTTGGACTTTTCTTTCTTAAATTGAATTTTCCTTATCAATATGACTCTCATTAGTTAACAAAATATTGTCAAATTTTAATCTTTGTATTTTTAAACCTCCTCAATCAATTTTTAGTCATTTTCTAGGATTTTTGGCATCCTTTTCTTATTGTTATTATTATTTTTTGTTTTTCTAGTCCAAATATATATTTTTTATTTTTTGGAAGAAAAAATTGAATTTGAGGAATAACCCAAAAATGGGTTATGATAGCGATCATATTCTGTAAATGCAATATCTTCTTGCGACTTCCTCTTAATATAGTTATGAGTGCCATTAATGCCACTATAATCTGCACTTGTGATTTATACGGATATGCGAGCATGTTCAGTAAAATTCTTCATCTTTCGTTCCACACTCCAAAGGCACGTTTAATGACAATATGAGTGATGAGTGTGCATAATTGAATCACTTTTCCCGACTTGTTGGTTGTTGTCGACGCTGAAAATCTTAGAAGTGATATCTCTCACCTTTATATGGACCTAGAAGTCCATACTCATTTGGGTACCCAGTATCAACCAAATAATATTTCCTTGTGATGACAAGTAAGAAAATTGTAACTAATTTTAGCAAAAATATAGAATAAACATATTTTAAATTTAAATAACATTTAATTATTTTCATAATTTTACATTCAAAAGGTTTCGAAAATGTTATAGTTGAATTGCCAATAGCCTCTAGAAAATATATAAGTATCATGAGTGCTACCTTCTCATCATTCCCAAACAAATATGAATTGCATATCAAAATTACATGCGACCATTACGTTCCGTGTCGGCACACTTTTTATACCAGTAAATTGTATTTAATTTTTTTAAAATACAGAAGCACTAAGATGTGTGTTGTCAATCGTACCAACGCATTCTACAAAACTAAAGAAAACAATAGCCAACATTTCATAAATAAAAAACCAAAATTAGAAATTATTTTTTCTTTGTCATTAATTGCTAGAAACACCATTTGCCTAACCTTAAAATAAGGCATGAATCTTGGATTCATCGCAATTTCTTTTAGAGTGTTTAAAAATTTAGAGTCCTTTAGTTTAATTATATCTATCGCAAGCAAACAAATTGTCTTCAACACTTCATTAAAATATTGACTCACAGTTTCACCAGAATGTAGAAATCTTTATTGAACTTGCCTATTTCTTACACCTTTTTGCAATGGTGTAAAAAAAACATTGCCACCTTCTCAAAAACACTTGTTTTTTTTTACAGTTACAACCCATACTATTTTTCCAAGTCATAACAAAGGTTTTGTAATGTCGTTGCATCCATCCTAAACATATTAACACATCATTTCTAGTGTCCTCGTACGACTTCATTTAACCATCTCATTCTTGTGTTATATGAAACCATACAAGGTTTCTTATGCATATAAGTAGCATAATCCATGTGTAAAACATCGGCGATGCATAGCAATAGTTTTTTACAATAAAAATGATTTAGCCTTATTATAATTATAATTTTCATCTTCAATTCCATCACTATCATCATCATTGTCATCATCATCATCATCATCAGCTTCATTGGAATCATCTTCATCACCACCACCAACATCATCTCCTATAATTAATATGATCAATTACACGATTCAATATAGTGTCGTAATTGTAGCATGAACCCATTCATCTACTATATTTACCTACATGGATTCATTGACAAACATTTTGGTTCATTACAATTAATAACATAAAATTCATCCATCACTTTTTAATACCATTTGACAACATTATTTCTTAGTTTGAAAGATACGGAAAAAATAATATCATGTTTTAGATTAATAACATCAATTTTATTAATACATAAATAAAAAATGAATATTTTTTTTTAAAAAGCATAAACTATTTAAAAAACTATCCAACACTTGGATGAAAACATAAAATTAATATTTTCATCCACAATCCATACAAAAAAGAGAAGTTTATTTTTTAAGACTTGAAATAAATCGCTTTGAACTCGGCATCCCCCCCATTCTTTCCTTTTTGAATATAACAAATTTATGAAATAAATTGCATAAAAAAAAGAGTTTACAGTTAAGTTCTATTGCATATGAATGAAAAATCCTGCTTAAATGAGGTCATATTTGTTTTTACAGTCTAATCATGCTTTTGAAAAATCTTAAATTTTTTGACCTAAGTGTTTGGGTCTAGCATGTGACACGACCAAAGAGTTGATGTCTTCTTCCAAGTGTAGGAGTGTCAAAGTAATAAATAACCCAACAAGACTGGGGTCGAACCACATGGAGGTTAACTATATAAATTATAAATAATAATAATGATAATAATAATAATAGTAACAACAACAACAATAACAAGTTGAAGAGAGTTTCGAGATGTGATATTGATATAAGCATTAAACAATGATACAAACAATTATCAAGGTTAGAGGATCCACTAATGATATTTCAAACAAGTATAGTATAAACTCTTATTACTCAACTGGAAACCACACACAAAGGAGATTCCAATCGGATTATAAATTGTTAACATGATTACATTAATTATCTTATTCGAATAATGCTAATACTTGTAAATGTTGTCAGGTATTCATGATTATAACTTATGTTAACAACAAATCAAGTTCCTTTCATAGCATAGGTGTCGATTATACCATACGGTTGGGCTATGAAAGTGCCAAGCATTTATTATACTAAGGGTTGTTCAACACAAATCTAGATTAATCATTTAACAAGTAAGGTATTAAGAGTGAACAAGATAATAAATATAAAAACATGTTAGTATCAAGCATTAAAGTCCATGTTGAGTTTATACTATACTTATTCTTACACCATTGGTGTAACATTTTCACCTTGACATAATAGATTTAGCTAAACATAATGAAAGAAAGAAACATAAATAATTAAGATAAGAACATAATTATATAAATAAAGGAAAAGAAATGAAAAGCATAAACAAGAGATTAATATAACATAAAATAAAACTTAAACATTACAAAATATAAAGAAAGAGAGCAAGATCATGATGTTGATATGAACACCAAGATGCCTAGATGCATGAAAAATACCTCCTTTTATAGGCCAAAATTTGAAACTATTAATTTGATGACTAATAGTTAAGTGGGCGGCCACATCTTGATTTAATGACAATCCTTATCTTCTTGTCTAAACAAAACATTATTGCTAACATCAGAATTCGAACAGACTTGAATAATAAAAGTTCTAGGAAATTGTCTCAGCTTTCAAACAAAAAAAGAATCAGTGCATTTGAACTTCTAGAACTAGAAATATGGGCTGAACACTAAACAATATCTGAGCTGCAGGACAGATTCAGACTTCTCTGTTGTTGCTCCAATTTGGACTTGAAAACAAACTTTTTGAATCTTGGGCTCCCATAAAAGTTTTAGGCCTATGCCTTAGCTTTCCATTAGTATAGAGCAGACCTAAATCCAAGTTCTACAGCTCTAGTTATGATCTAATGACTGAACAGTGTTCCAGTTTGGACTGAACCAACATCTCTTTTCTAAGCTTAGCCCTATTTTTATCTTCTCGATTTCAGTAGTTAAACTCATCAATCAATCCTTTGATTTATGTGATAGACCTGCATTTAAGATGGACATTTATCATAAATTAAAGGTATCTTATAGTATCAAACTTGTTATTATAAAACATGCTTTAATTAAGGAGTTATTAATACTTCAAGTGCAAAATAATGATATAAAACCTTGATAAAAATACACTTTTAAGTACTAATCAACATGGTTGCCAGACCCAGGCGCACGAGTCTGGCAGATCCAGGTGAGCAGGTTTGGCATGGTTGCTAGACCCTAGCGCCCTGGGTAAGACAACCATGCTTGATTTGACAAACAACAAACAAGAAGGATAATTGTGCATTTTAGTTGTCATGAGAGAGAAAAGAAAGAAAAAACACAAACAATCTATTACTGACGACAATCCAACCATTATCTGTCTACACGCGTCACACCATGTGGAAGAGGGCACCACTGTGCATCCAGTACGACAACAAATGACTAGATTTGGCCACCAGGAAGCGCTATACGCACCTCCTTAATGGCGCGAGCGCCACCGATTTGCTAGGGAAGAAAAATAAAGCCAAAAAACATCTTGTGAAAATATGAAAAATCAAAGGTGAAACTATTATTATAATTTACAATAAAAAATTTCTTGATTTACATGATTTCTCGTAACATTAACTTTTGTTATAATAATTGTTCAATACAATGTTATTTTTGTAAGCATTCATTAATAAAATCACAATTCTCATATTGGTGGTTGTAAAAAAATTTACTATTTCCCAGTGCTTTTCTATCTTATCCTGTATTCTAAAAACAATTACTAGGTAAAATACCCGTATTTAAACCTGTTAATAAGCCTAATTGCGACAAGCGGTTGAACCTGTAAGACTTTCTTCGTAACTGCTTTCCTGTCTTCTAATAAAGCTCCATCCCCTCCGCGCCAATCCCCAGATCCTCCTCCAAATGGGCGACCCCGCCCATGGTAAACTCTCTCAATTTCCCCACATTTTCTCATCAACCAGACACCCTTCTCTCACATCGCATTTCTTAAATTCTATTCTCTCTTATTTTTCTTTTCTTATTCTAATCTCTAACATTTCTCTACAGACTCATCCGATTTCCTCACCGACAAATCGGCTAAAATCTTTGTGGCTGGACACCGCGGTCTAGTTGGCTCGGCAATCGTCCGTAAACTTCAATCCCTTGGCTTCTCCAATCTTGTCCTTCGGTCCCACTCCGAGCTCGATCTCACTCGCCAATTTGATGTGGACTCCTTCTTTGCCGCCGAGAAGCCTCGATTTGTTATCCTAGCCGCTGCTAAAGTCGGCGGGATCCACGCTAACAATACGTACCCTGCCGATTTCATTGCTATAAATCTCCAGATCCAAACTAATGTGATTGACTCCTCATTTCGCCACGGAGTTAAGAAATTTTTGTTTTTGGGATCTTCATGTATTTACCCTAAGTTAGCACCGCAGCCCATTCCTGAAAATGCACTGCTTACTGGGCCTTTAGAGCCTACGAATGAGTGGTACGCAATTGCGAAGATAGCTGGGATAAAGATGTGCCAGGCTTACAGGATTCAGTATAGTTGGGATGCTATTTCTGGAATGCCGACCAACTTATATGGTCGGAATGATAATTTTCACCCGGAGAATTCTCATGTTTTGCCGGCATTGATGAGGAGGTTTCACGAGGCGAAGGTGAATAATGCGAAACAAGTGGTGGTCTGGGGAACTGGGAGTCCGTTGAGGGAGTTTTTGCATGTTGATGATTTGGCGGATGCTGTGGTGTTTTCGATGGACAAGTATAGTGGGTTGGAGCATTTAAATGTGGGCAGTGGGAAGGAGGTTACTATAAAGGATTTGGCAGAGTTGGTGAAGGAGGTTGTAGGGTTTGAAGGGGATCTTGTTTGGGATACATCAAAGCCAGATGGGACTCCGAGGAAGTTAATGGATAATTCTAAGTTGTTGGGGTTGGGTTGGACACCGAAGATTTCACTTAAGGATGGGCTTGTTGATACTTATAAGTGGTATGTGGAGAATGTGGTGGGGCAATGATGCAGGTGATTACTACAACGTTTAATGTGTTTTCTATTGAAGAGTATTGGCTGTCGGTCTAATGATTGCTACTATATATGCTATGCTTAAATTGAAATAATTTCAACACTCATTGTGTATCAGTTACCTTACATATGCATTTGCCTCTAGTTCACTAGTTATTTTTGTCTAGGAACTCCGAATGCTGTTGTTGTTTCAGTGTACTATTATTTTATGTTGAGTAGCTCATTCTGAGGATTATTACATGAATGTGGTTGGTGCTTGTGGCTTTTTATATGCTGGATTAGGCATGAATAACATTGCTAATCAAAATTCATATGCTTGTCTTTATATCTTGTCCCACCTCTTGCACGAGCATTGCTTGATTTACACTTTCTAATGTGGATCTGCCTTTTATCTATGTCAATTTGCTAATTTTATTTTTCCAAGAAACATGCTTTGAATTCAACATCGAGTTTCCATTTGTCTGTGATGTAGGCAATTATATATAGCGTGGCAAGTGCTGTGTTGCTTCGTTAGTAACATGATATATGCTTTCTTGTTTCTAATGCATTTCCCAATTGGTAATGGTTTCCTACCAGTAATTAATCTAGCTTGTTTAGAAATATGGTACATATGTTGTGTGTATTCTGTGACTATTTCATTATAAACTCCTCTTCTGCCTGAGATATTTGATCTTCCATTCTTTCTCTAATCTTTATTTTGTTTACCCCTGCTTTTTATATATTTTATTTCCCCCCTGACTTCTTGTACACAAGCTCGAGCAAGGCATGACGATCTCAATTGATATAGAAGTTAGTGCTATCCTGTTCTAGTTTAACCTTGATTCCCAATTGTCACACAATTTTCTTCATTTCGTATACTTGTTATGAGTTGTAGTTGTTCTGCCCTGCAATTGTAATCACCCAACACTGAGCATCTGAGTCCTGATATCATTGATGAGTTCATTGTCTTTCTTATATTTGAAGGTCAATCGCAATGTCAAATAAAACTCAGTCCAACAGGAAAGCTCAGCATACTGTAGATTTTAGACCTAATAGAATTATAGGACAGGGGAGACCAAAATGATAATACGGAACGTATTTGAGCCAGAAGGTAACAAAAAGAGACCGTACTGCATTCTCTGTCTGCTTCTTTTGTGTTGAACGTTTCCTTTCACTTGTATTCTTTAGGACCAAAAAATGAAGATATGATGATGTGGAATAGAATGGATCTTTATCCTTTGGAATCAAGAACCTATTTGCTAGTGTTGATGCGATTACCTTCTCAATTCAATTGCTTGAACCCTGGATAAAATAGTGTTGTTTTTGTAACTACCAATTCTGTTTTTGATTCACTTAAACCCAATCCATGATTTGCCTGCACCAAGGTATTCGATTCTGGGATTTTTTTTTCAAGTATATCTTTTGGAAGGAGCTTTTTTTTTTTTTGGAGGGGAGGGGGGGGGGGGCTTGCTTCTTCAACAAGACCGAATTCACATCCTATGATTTGTCATCTCTGAGATAAGTTAATGAATAAACAACCACAAGATATGCATTAACTTGTGCTCCTGATAGTTGGTTGTGCCTCCTTTTCTGGCATTTGTTGAAGTATCGTTAAATATAAAAGAAGAATAAGAAATGCTTTATACCAGTTTGGGGTGCTTGATTACTAGCTCAAATATTTTCCTTCTGGAAATTTGTTTCTCTTTAGGTATACCTGGTTTATGGGGTGCCAAAATCGATACTAAGCCTGAATTATATTTGATACCGAAGTGTCTATGACTGATTTTTGGAATGTTGAAAAATAGAGCTAATTAGTAAGTAGTAACTTATGGAACACTTGTTATTCACTCAAGGTCACTGAATCCTCAGGATGCAAATGGATATAAGTCATCGTATTTGTTATTGGGGGCAACTCTTCAGCTTGCTACTTATGGGTTCTCTCTCTTTGAGGGTCTCTTTTTATTCAGGCTAACTGTTTCTAATTGATTACCATGTGTTCAGGTTTAACACAAAATCCTTGCATCGATCCAGTGATAGACCATTTAAAACTCCAGTGCAGGGATTTGGTCTATAAAAGCTTAATCCTAGTATGTTAAATTGAAAACTGCATGTTTAGATACATCCGTTCCTCTCCCAGGATGCAGAATCCCAATTTAACATTCTAAAAGAAAGTGGAAGTGGAGACTGAAAGTACATCTCTGACATTTCCTCTTGTCCTTTTCCATTATAGAGGAATTCTCTTCTAACTAATAGACTTGCTATTGAGTTATTCTCTTCGATGGATAGTCTTGGAGATTTTTCCACCTCACTTTCAATTTATTCATTGTTTTCCTTTTGAGACCTTTAGTTGTAAGATATGTGTGCATCTTGGGGGTTGGTTTGACTGTGGTTCTGTGAATTAACTATCATTTCTGTTCCCGGATCACTGACATTATGAAATTCATGCTCCTGTCCTATGTTATGTTGACTCATAAGAAGAATTGGGGCTTGTTTGAGGCAATTTTGAGTTCATGACTTTGATTCTGGTTCCCTTAAAAGTGGTTGATTGTGAATAGAAGGTTGCTTTTTCTGTGTTTCCTGTGGTACATTAGCACTGAGTTATGTTCTGAAGGTCTGGTGGTCTTATACTGCTCTTGCGTGAGTGCTTCTCTGCTTAGATCAATTTATCATAGAAATTAAGACAACAAAAGGAAAGATTGTTTCTTAACTACTAGTTACCACTTCTGAACCATGCTGTTAATTGATCGGGAACGGCTTATCAATTTGCAACGTCTGAGTGTTGTTGTTACAAGACAGCTGGTCCACTGAATTTTTGCGAACTCTATATTAACTTGTCTACAACTTAGGTGATTTACTTCTGCTATGATAACCTAGCATATGTATGCCCTTGTTCACTTGATATATGCTTGGAACATTTGATTTTTAGATAGATGATTGAAAAAGGTATGATGCTGGAAAAATAATTGCGGTTTACATATGACATGTATTCCATGAAGACATAATGAAGATCCAGGACAACTGACAGCTAAAAGTTTTAATCCAAGGTGAGGAGTTTGATTTTTGTTTTTTGGAATTTATGGATTGCTACCATATCATACCTTTAGATACATAGAAGATTGACAGTTTGAATAACAGTCAAGATTTTGTGGAATTTCAACGTGATTGGATAACAGGGAAGTATATGTATAATGAACCAAAAACACACTTCTTAGAGGACATGACAAGGAATTAAGTTATTTTTGTTGCCTTGAATGGAGCCCAATTGACCTGTAGGAGGATTGCGGGAGGGGTAGTGGTGTGTTAATGCGCTTCCATGTTATGTGGTCAGTGGTCACTTCTTTATTTTTCATAATTTTTTGTTTTTTGGGGTAATAATGGAGAGCACTGGCTCGAACCTAGGATATGCCCCTCCCAAACCTCATGCCTTCACCACCAAACCTAGCACTAGTTGGCCCTTTAATTCATGATCATGACTTTCCACTTCGGGGCAATAATTCATTAAGATAGAAATGGAAGCTAATATTGGCAAGGGTCTCTGACGTCAAACAAACAGGTGCCCAACTGAAATGTGAAGGAAAGAGTCCCAATGTTCATCCTGGTTACAGGTATCTAGTCGTGAGAATGAAGAAACCTGACTTGAGTTGTAGCAGTTTTGAATTTTGATGAACAAAAACATGGGTTTATCGTTATTCATTTACATAAAATAAATTAAATTTAATCAAAAGTTATGATTTCTTGAATAGAAGCAAAAACCAAAACGAGGGGAGGGGTGATTGGGGTACATAGAGGAGGTTCAATCAGGCAACTAATTTTGTCAAATCAATCGCATGTCTTGGAGTTGGTTTGATAACACTGTTTATCTGAGAATAAGATTCGATAACGCTGTCGCTTTACTGAAATGAAAGAGTGTATTTGTCATTTTCTTTTCAGAAACTTCACCAGAACAAGCTTTATCCCAGCTCCTTTCAAGCTTTATCTCATCTCTGGCCTCTAAAAGACCCTACGGATGCTAGCTAGCTGCCAATTCCATGCACCTGATCTGGTCCTCGTGAACGAGGGTACGAGAAAAACATAGGCACCAAGTGCTACAGCATCCATGGGCTGGGATGGGACCTAGTCTCAAGTGCACTTGTATGCTGATTCATGGTGCGTGCAAAAAAGAGAGATTCGGAGTGAGGAGCAGTCTAGGTTAGCCAAACAAAAGAACCAGACTGCCATTTAAGGTAGGTAAGGACAAGTTTTGCCTTGTGAAAGTGAACACGTTAGAGCCTTGTTTAGGCTTGCAAACAAACCAGAGAATCTAAGTTGCTGCTGCTCGCTAGCAATTTTAGGAAAATATAATTGAAGTGGACGATCCACCTACTGCTGGTTAGTGGCCCTAGCCCTGTTCTTCCCCATGAGGTGCAATACATTCTGACAAGTACATTTCAGTTATTACTATTATTATTACTGTTGTTCATGATACTTGACCCGGGATTTGGTAGGCATCGGTTGTGATCATAATCGATTACTATTGCTGCAAATCTCGTAAAGTTACCATAAAAGTTGTCGTCTTACGTTGGCAACAAACGTTCACGGGTTCATCAGAAACAGTAATAGACTAACAATACATGGGGGCAGCTGGAAGTTGAGAACTCGGGTTTTGCTCATTGCTAGTGTTATTTCCCAGGAGGCCAGTCCTGTTTATTTAATCATTACTAATCTAATATGAAGGCACGTTCCAAGCGCTTCAACCTCCCCTCCCCGCATTCCCTCCCTTCTCCCTAGCCCTCGCCGGGGATTATTGAGGTTAGTTAAGACATGCCAAAGCCTGTTTCACTTTTCCGGGAGCCCACCATCATTCCAGGTCCCACTCCCACCTTGTTCATGGCATTAATCTTGTAAAATATAATTGACCTAGCTAGGAAAACTCATTTCACATGCAACCCTATTACCAGATGTGTAGCTTTGAGGTCGTTTCCTGGTTCCGTCCCTTATCAGACCTCATACCTCCTCGTTTGCTCTGTCTTTTTTTGATTCATACAATCACAGACAACTCTACGATGGAGCATGCCCATCTCCAGGGGCCCTAGAGTTTCAGTGTTCTCTGGACCATAGAAATGATGAATTGTCCACCTCACAATCCAATCCCAAAAACAACACCATTAGAACTAAACTAAACTACACAGATGTTTTTCCTCAAATGATGTATCATGCAAGGGGAAATTTCATTAATAAATTTTACTATATAACTGATGTTTTTCCTCAACTGTATGCACACATGGTTGAAGGCGACATAACAATTCCTTGAGGATTTGAACATATACTACAAGTATCAAGCCCCTACATTTCCCGAGAAAAATTAATTAACAAAAGGGACAGAAGCAAAGACTGACAACGAAACAGTGCTGAAACATTGAAGTCTGTAGCTTTAGGGGACCCTGAGATTTTAAAGCTCTACTCACCGAATTGCTTGAGGTTAGGTGCCCACCATTTGCTGCAATTAAATTCTCTCCCCTTTCTCTACGGGGGTTTGTTCTGTGCTTGAACAAGCAGTCAATTAGACACAAAACCTGGAACACCGGACAGCTAGTATTGCTTGGAAGAAATAATAATCAAAAGATACCATGCCAATTAACCTGTTGTTGCACTTCCACAAGAACATTTGGATGCCAATTACATATCAACAATATTATCAGCCAAAGAAGAAATACAAAGAAAAGCTAGTAACAAAAGTGAAAGCAAGAGATTAGGAAGTAGTCCTTTATCATAACAATAGAGAGATTGAGCCTTCTAGCCAATATCACCACCAAACCCCGACACCATTTACCAAAAGCCAAGGAAGCAGAAGACGAAAAAGAAGAAGAAGAAGAGAGTTTTTTGCAATGATTGGACAGAAGAAATGATTTTTCTTGCGTATCCAGACCAGCTGCCACTCAAGCCTAAAACTCCCATTTGCCTAGCAAATATTCTCATGACAACGGCCACACATGCCTCAGTGCCCCAAGTAAATACAGCACCAACATCCCTAACCATGTTCCACCCGCAGCAGAAGCAGCAGCAGCAGCACCACCACCACCACCAGCAGCAAAACCCTATCATTACATAAAGCGCAAAACCAATGAGCAAAAGTTTGGTATTTAAAACTTTACCACTACAAAAGAAGAAGGTTAAAAGAAAAAGAAAACAAAGAAAGTAAATTAAAGCAAGAAAAACAATTTGTGAGTGGGTGCAAATGGCCAAAAAGAAGATGAAATCAGAGAAGAGTGACAACATGGACATGGGATTGGTTGTCTCTGTACGTTTTCTCTTCTAATTTCTCCTGTCCTCTGAGAAAAGCCCTTGACGGGTTCTCTTGTCCTATCTTAAAAAGATATAAAGAAGGAACGCGATGGTGCAAGGAAGCTGAGAACACGAGGGCTTTGCCTCGCGAGTACATCTGCTTACTGGCTACAAGAGTTAGCGAGAGTCTTGTCTAAAACATAATGTGGCCAAGAAGTAAAGAGAGTGATGTGTGTGTTTTTTTTTTTTGTACGGTTTTCAACATGGGATTCTTGGTTGTAGTAGCATGCACTTCTCTGCCTCAACACCCTCCATTCACTTCACTTCACTTGCTTGTATCAGAAGCCCAGATTAGCTAGATTTGCGCAAGCAATCTCTGTCCTCTTTCTTCCTTTTTCCATGCCTCCTCTATATCTTCTTTTCAAAATTCCACTATTACCCTTCTCCATGTCGGGATCCATGACTTAAGCAAAGTAATTATTTTTTAATGCATCCCCCCCTAGTTTATTAAAGTTGTGTACAAATTATTTAAGAATAAGAGACCTGACTCTCCTGACCAAACAGGCACCAGGGTCGAGGTTAAACTTCTCGAGACAGCCACCGAAAACCTCCACAACGGTGCTTCTAGCTAGGCCTAACATTCGTTTGTGGATTCTAGGGAGTTACCATAACCAGCTTCTCTTCTTCTATAGGGTCTAGAGAAATTATGGGGCCAAATGTAATCAGCAATGTACATGAATGGGGCTTTCAGCTTTGACCCTTTGGTCAAATATTGCTACTACTTTTGGGGGGTCCACTTTCATGGCTGAAAGGCAGCTCCATCTTCTATGGCTATTTTGCGAGAAGCAGCAGGGGTGCTTTGGTCATTTGGTCATTTGGTCGAAGAAGGGTAAAAGTACTCCGGATTTTACGTCTTCATGTTAACAGAAAGTGTCATGTGATGTGAATTGCCCTTTATGGAGGTCTTTTGCAGCCTTACTTGTAAGGGTTGCCAAAAATATGCCTTCACCTTCTTCGGGGCAACGGGGAGGATAATAAATTAATAATAATAATAATAATAATAATAATAATAATAATAATAATAAAGAAACCCCGACCAAGCCCGTTTTGGTGCTTTGCAAGAAATGGCAACAGAGCGACCTGTGTAAACTTTAGTGCACTTTTGATCATTCGATTACAAGTTCAGAGTGACAAGATTGCCCTTCAAGTATGTCCAAGTTCAATGATATTGGGAATCACAATACACTACATAACAGTGCAGGAAGCTGGGGTGTCGGGGATCAAGCAGAACGGTGGATTTGGATGCATGAATGGTGATGGGATTAGGGTGCATCAGTAGTACAATGCACCTTCATATGGTACATTGAGTCTTTTGGTGTTTAAATCCAGGCTATAATCCATCATAAACAGCAGGAGGCAGAATGCCTGAGGTAAAGCCAGACATCAGAGAAAGAGGAATGGATTTTTCAAGGGAAAATTGAGAGAGAGAGAGAGAGGTGCCTCAAGAGAAAGTAGGGCAGTTCTTAAACCAAGACAAGGAATCTATCCTCATTAAAGAAAAATACAACCATATAAAAACAACAGAAATATAAATATAACCCATTTTTTAGCATTTAGAAAAAAATTGTAATAGCACTAAAGCAAAAGCAGAACCTAAGAAGAAAAAAGATAAGGAAACAAACGAAGCACAGCAATAATATAAATTTTGAAGGGTTTTCGAAATTGAAAATATTTGAAGTATATATTTGAAGCATCTCCACGCAATCACTGAAGGAAAAAGTCTTGAAAAGGAAGACAGGATTAGAGATATTTCAGTTCTGATTTACTGATGAAGGATAATAAGAAGCAAAGATATCGATCGTTTTCAACCAAGGTATTCAAATATCATACCAGTGCTCTATTTTTCTTGGCATTACTGCCGTAACCATCTTGACGGAAGCAGAAACAGCTTATATTTACCAAATTTCTCCATTAAGCTTGCAAATGACAACCTAAAACATGCTTGCTCTTTTGAGAGAATGAGAAAGATCAGAGAGCTTACTAGCTGTTTTTGCTGTTGAATGCAAGCAAATTCTGCTTCAGGAGCCCAACTTCTTCATCTTTTATTGCTGAAACACGCAAGAGAAGTGAGAGGGGCACAAGTGTGTCGAGTAAGTGTGTGTCATTTATATCTTCTTCATGACATTAATTTTAGTTGGAAAAAGTATGCAAAAGATTCAGGATATCACGTGGAGGAAGAATTTATAGCAATAATTAACCAAAACTCTATAAAACGTATGTTGAATCCACCGTAGCAATGAATTGCTTAAATTTATCTTCATGTCCCTTAGTGGAAAAGTTGAAAGGCTAGGAGATTGAGGGTATTTGCATCTTTTTATACTGACTCATTCATCATTCAAAGATTGAACATAGATATTACTGTCCTTGCATATTATTTTTTATAATAAAAATATATTTTTTGCGTCCAGGATCAACGGAATTTAAATATGCTGATCAAGGGTGTTTTTAACTTTACACAAACTTGAAAATCAGTAAATATATATATTTACCAGTATATAAAATAAATAGCTTTTATGCATATAGGGGTGTTTTGGTACTTTTACAATGATTTATTTGTTAGAGATTCGGCTTCATACAATCTTCTCGCTTTGTATTTATTTTTTTTTAATTTTTTTTTTAACGTGTCATTTTTTTTTTAAGGTGTTATTCTAATTCATTTAGAATTGTTTTTTGTGCTTTTATACAAATGAAGTTGATTTTTAAAAATAAAAAATATTTATTTTTAAATAATATTGCTGATGTGTTTGACCTTTGACCTTGCATAATATTTTTTTTTTTTTGCAAGAGTTTATTTGTCAGTTTTTCATTTGTGTATTTATTTTTTAAATCATGAGTTTTTTAGGTTGTAAATTTATCTTTTTATTATTTTAATAAACAATTTCAGTAAATACAACAAGGTAAATATCTCATTTGTGTAGTTGAATATCTTGATTTACATTTTCTAATTTTTATCAATTTCTCTTTTAGTTATTGTTAATAATTTTTTTTCTCATTCATTTATTAATTTATTTAATGAGATAAAGCTTTTTAATTTATACTTTGTATTTTTTTATATTAAAAAAATACATTGAAGTTGCTTACATAGCTGGTATTTTTTTGAAAACAAATTATTACCCGTAGCAAAGCGTGAGTTAAATGACTTGTACTATCTATCACTCATATGATAAAACGAGGTAGTTTTTAAAAATTTATTATTATTTAGTTTTTTTTATAATTAAATAGATATTTGTATAAAACATGATGACTTAATTTTTTAAATAACAAAATATATTTTATTAAATGAATTATTTTTTCTAATATATGTTTTTTTACCAAACTTTTTTATTGGAAATTTGTTTTTTTAACTAAAAATAAAGAAAATTCAAATAATCTTTTGTAAGAATTTCAATAATTTAAAATAAGTAGAAAAGAGGATATCTTTTCAATCTAAATTATATTTTTTAATTAAGGAATTTTTTTTAGCTAAAATAAATTTTATTTTCTACAAGCATTGTTTTTTAAATAAAAAAAACTTATCATGATATAAAAATCAAGTTTCAATTAGAAAAAAAAACAATGGAAATTATATCTTGATATTTTATATGCAATTAAATAAAAATTAATAATGAATTTGAGAAACCATGTAAGAAATTTAGAATAAAACATAACAATAAATAAGTTTTATTTTCATTGAATATTCATGAACACAAATTAAAAAAAAAGATTCATATATAGTAATTAATGAAATTATTGTTAATATTTTAAGAAAAATGTTTTGCTCTTATTTGAAAACAAAAACAAAATTGAATGGTATTTAATTAATGCAATAATATTTTAAATATAATTCAAATTATTTTGTTTATAAATAATTTTAATTAAGAATTATGAAAAACAAATAAAGTATATACAGGAGTATAATTTTGAAACTTGACTCAACCAGGTGGGTCGACTAGAAACCAGACTAATTCGAGGCTAAAAACTGGATCGGATTTAAGAAAAAATAGAGGAACTCATAACCCAAGATGACCTGACTAACTTGTTAACCTGGTTGATCCGATAAAATTTGGTAAAAAATCTTGGTTGTAGTTTGTAGACTATTTTTTAATTTTTTATTAAAACGATAAAGTTTTGATGTAAAAAAAATAAAAATTAATCCAAGTGACCTACAAAACTTGATAACTTGAAAACTCTTGTAATCCAGACCTCTTGAACCGTATCAATTACCGAGCCAAGTTTGAAAACTTTACAAAGGAGACGCTGTACAAAGAAGCTCACGCATGCATCCCCCTCCCCTTTTTTTTTTTTTTTTTTTTTAAATAGGATGGACTACACATGTCCCCTTCACAAGCGCTTGTGGATCCAGGGGCACCTGAAAATGGATTATATACTGTCCAGCTGTCAAGATTATGAGGTAAAGTTTAGACCTAAATGTAAAATTTTTAAATTTAAAAGAAAAAAAAATGATATAATAAATAATTTTTAGATGAAAATAATTTTTTCACTTGAATTTGAAAAACAATCCTTTGTTTTGTTTATTTTTAATTATTTTTTATTACAAATTAAAACTATATTTCATCAAATTAGTCTCTAATTCAACTCTAAAATATTATCAAATATCTAGAAATCTCAATAATGTGCGAAGACAAAAAAAAATATATATATATCAACACATAAATATCTTAAACATGCTTATAGCACATTGAACAGTGTCATCAACAGTGTTTCGCGGGTTACTGAAAAAAACACACGGTTTTCTTCTAGTTTTATTATATAATATATAATATAATGTTTATATTAAAGTCATTCATTTTCGTAAAAAGAAATTATTTACTTAAAGGACATGCTCTACATGCAGTCTTAAGAAAGCAAAAGGTCTGCAGTACAATTTCTTTAAATTTCTAGAGAAGCTTTTTGACGTCAGCATTCTTCTTTTTTTTTTGTCACTAATTAATAAAGTGAGAGAATAGTGACTGAAATGCAAAATCATAAATGGGGTAAGGTTTATGGGCTTTTATGAGAAAAGCAGGTGGGGCTGCTCTCCCTTTTTTCTAGCGACCCCATGATTTATGAGACAAAATTATTAGATAAGAAGCTAAAAAGCATGGGCTGCTTATTGTGCAGCTGGCACTGTTTACACGTGTATAAAATATTGTAAATGGCATCGTGTATGTTTTATAACTTATTTTAGCCCCCAAAGTTTTATTTTAGATTATTTGAACAACCATTAATTTGGATTTTTAGGTAAAAGTATAATTAGAAAAAATAAAAACTGAAATTAAAAAAGGTATTAAAACTGGATGGTGTGTCGGATATTATATAAGAAATACATTTAGGTCTTCAAACTTTTAAATAAAAAAAACAAAAGTTATACAATTTAAGTTCCTTAAAATATCAATAAGATCAGTTTTGAAACAAAAGTTTATTTGTATTATTTTTAAATTTTTTATTAGAAAAATAATAGAGAGAAGAGTTTGCTAGATTCTAGCTATGAGAGAAAAATTCATCGTTTAAACCTTTTTTTACCATTAAAAATGAATTTTTTATGATATGTACAGCTTTGCATAATTTTATTTTATTTTATTCAATCAATTTAATGCGTGTATTTATTTCTATTATAGTTTGATTAAATAAAAAAATATTTGAATGAATAAAATTTAACAAGCATAACAAGATAAATGTTCTATTTTACGAAATTAAATAACTTGATATGCATCTCTCTCTTGATTTTTATAGTTTTATTTTTAGTTATTATTAATGATTTATTTGTTTATTAATATACATATTTTTTTATTATTTGATTATATGTATATATATAAGTTTTTTATTTATATTTATAATTTTTTTTAACGCATAGAAAAAACCTGCTTATATAAATTTTGTTTGAAAAAGAAAACAATATTTTACATGTGACATGATACTGCGGTATAAGACAGGTCAAATAGCTAGTTCATTCAAAGCCTTGATGGTGGACCCTTTTTCTGGCTCTAGCTACAAAAGACTGCCACCATATTGTTATATGCCATTCTCAATTAAAATTGCTACCTCAGAAATAATGATGGTGGAGGTCCAAGACTCAGCTTTAATTCTGGGTTCCATGTAGATTTTATGTGATCGGCTTTTGTGCCCACTATTCATTTGCTTGTAGTTTTTCGTCATTCTTCCATCCTATTGAATATTTCTATTCAAATGGACTAAAATGCACTCGTATGAAAAACTCAAACCCAAAATAATTTATTTTAAAAAAATAAATGTAAAAAAGGATGAATTTAACACCCCGTGACAACTTTTATATTATATTTTTAATAAGGTTGAAATTGAGTATCTTATATGAGAATAAATCCATCCAATTGAGTGATAATATTTTATATTAAAGAATGATTTAAAATACAGGAATAAATTGAGATTTTATAGGCTTGTGAAGACTGGTTAGAAGATCTAAATTATAAAAACAAGTTAGCTAATTCTTTTTCAAGATAAAACTAACATGTCCCTCCAATTTGACAGCAAGTTTTGTCGTCTAACAAAGGTGGTCATATGTGGAAGAAAAGAAAAGAAAGAGAGAATGAAATTTGGTGATATGTCGCGGTCAGCTATTCTTCTCAAATTGTCTTGTCTACGAGGAACCAAAGGAGGCTTCCCTGTCCCTCGATGAGGTTGTGTGCTTATCTTTGTTTTGCTATGTAACCTAAGCCTAGAAATCTCCCTGGATGCATTCTAGCAAGAAATAGTATCATAATTAACTTTGAAGAATAACTTAATTGGTCAATTTTTCAACTTGATTTCTAATAGTTACAAGCTTAAGGTCATTAAAAACTTGTATGGTTATTAATTTTAAAATCTCAGAAGATTAGTCGAGGTACGTATAAACTAACCTGAATACCAATACTAATAATAAAAAAAAGCAAGTATTAGGGCCATAAAGACGAGGCTACATGTTTGTAAGATAAGATTTCACAAAAGATGAGTTCTATCGACGAGGGAAAGCAGTAAAGAAATTGATAGCCATTTATTTAAATTTGATAGCCAAGATTTAACCATAATGTTTAAGGAACTGAGAAGAGCTGGAGGGTGTGCTGTGTTATGGGCTCAAATCGTTCGTTAGATATTAATTTGGGTAAAAAGACAGTGTCAATGTTGTTTCACTGTGCCTGGGATCCCAAATAAACCATGGATGTAAGTTCTAGCATATTGTCCAAGGCAATTTATTTTCATGTTTGAGGCTGTGTTGTGATATAATTCTTCAAACTACAGGATAAACACAATGCAATGAAGGAGGAGAAACAAGAGGGATCGTTAAAGGAGAGGAAAGGAAATGTGAAGTCTAAGTCGCTGAGGCCAGAAAGGAAAGATGGAGAAAAGAGAAAAAAGGTGATGTAAGAACTTTAGGAAAAAGGCGTGGTTGGGCCACAAACCTGCAAGTGCATATAACAATGGCAGAGGCAGCCTTTATCTCTCTCTCTTATCAGAGAGGAAAGCAAAAAAAAAAAACATGCTAAAAAGAAGATTTTCTCATGATGAGACCACGCTCTGTGGGAAATGGGGTCTTTTCCAATATTTTTGTCATGATTTATTTTTTATTTTTTCAAATATTATTTTAGACCCATTTCCAACCATCTATAGAATTAAGAGATAAAATGATAGACAGATAATAAAATAAGGTATAAGAAGAAGATGAAAAGATAAGTAAAGAACAAGATATAAATAAACAAGAAAAAAAAATAACTCACGAGAGAAACAAAGAAAAACCACAAGGGAAAAAACTAGAAAAATATTAAAAAACAGCTAGTTAGTAGATGAAAATAGAGAAAGGAATAGCAAAAACTTACCAAAAGTAATAAATATGGTTGATACATCTTGTTCTCAATATAAATATATATATATATAAAGACTTAAAGAATCTAGATCTAAATTAAAAAGTGCATTGACAATACCTTTTTGATTCACTTATGCATAAATCATTATCTTACCAACAAAGTTACATTTAAGATGATAACATCTGATTTTATAAAAAAAACATATCATATTCTTTTAATATTTGTCTATAAATATTATTTTATTATTGTTTTTTTTTCTTGTAAGAATGTTTATTTATGAATTTTTTAGGTTTTATTACACATTAATCTCTATCACTATCAGTGATTTTGGATTGGATCAATGTGGTCCTATAAAAACTTGTCAAGTATGAGTGGCGGTATTCATATCCATTTTAGACACAATAAAAATAGAATGGGTCAAGTCCCAAATTGATCATTATCAGGTTTTACACTTATATTTTAAAAGTGAAGATTGAACCTTATGGCTGAATATATTATCCCAAATCATTATCTTATCAATATTTTTCTTCCATAATAAAAAAAAACATAGGTATACAAGTTTAAGCAAACTCTTATTACAATAGGTACGTTCTCATTAAAAAAAAAGATATAAAATTAATAGTTTACCTTAGGTGTGATTTCTTAGGGTGATTTTATCTTCTTTTTTGGCATAACTAGCCTTTATCTAAAGATTAGTTAAAGTTTCTAGTTACCATAAAATTAGATAATGACTTATCTTTTAAATTTTACCCTAACCAAACCTAAATAACTTGTTGAGATATCCTTGATGATAGAATGGAAACTCTATTAGTAACTTATTCAAGGTTTAGCTTCGTTTGTTTGATTTTATAGTAATGTATATTTATGCTTAAATGCATGTAATGAATGTTTCTTAATATGTGTTGATTGTTTGTTATTGTCTAATTTCATGTGTGTGTGTGTGTGTAATTTTATGGCTATTGTGTGCTTGTATTTCATGGATTTTTTTTTTCCATTTGTCTAGATTGGATATAAACTTATAACCATGCACTCTCTACATGGCACCTTCTCATTCACACAGATTATCTTAGGTTATCATAGAAAATTAGTGGTGGCCTAATGGTGCCTTAATAGGCTTTGTTTTGGACTAGCACTCATGAAACCTTATATTCTTATCAAAAAATTATGGGTCATGATTAATTGATGATATGATTTCTCCAGCTATACTCTTTGCAACTCAAAGGCCTTGAATTAGCTTATTAAAGTTTGTTTACTCGAGTGATGAGGGACATGCCAAGGCCAATAGGTTAGCTAACATACTTATACATAATAGCTAAGTCTTTTTCTAGAACATCTCCCTATAATATTACTAGGAAAGCCTAATATGTATAAAATTTTATGAAATAGTGACAAGACAATAAATGTCATGAAATATACTCAAGAAAAGTTTCAATAGAATCTGAAGAGTACAGTAGGATTGTCTAAATAAAGGATTTCAACATAGGTTACTTGATCTAACATCTTTATTATTTTGAGAATAAAGCTAATAAGCACCTACAATGATGGGCAAAACATACAAATACAGATCCCAAGAAGCCTAGTCATTACATGCTTTCAAGATTTACATAAGAACATGTCATTATTAACACTAAGTAGAATGGTAGTTAGTTTGCATGATAAATTAATGAACCATTACACACACACAAACACTCTCTCTCTCTCTCTCTCTCTCTCATTCTTGGATGAGTCAAAATCCTAAAAACAAATTCTCAAAAATATGGGTTAATGCGTTAAGTTGTTTTCATAATTTTGGATGATGAAAGTTTCAAATTACCTTACCAAAATATATGAACAATATGTTAAATTGTTTTTCACATTTTTGAATGAATAAAATTCTTAAATTTTATTCTCAAAATGGATGAATTAATATATTTTAAGTCATCACAAGGTCCAATAATTTATCATACAACCATAAAATGACAAGGATTCATGGATACTTTTAATTAATAAAAAAATGTTTTTATCTCAAATCTTTAGAAGACTAATCTCCAGACTCAAAATTGTGAAAAAAATCAAATAAAATCCATCTTTATGGAAAAGTTATAACAAAGATTCTTGATCTTCAATTAAAGAAATTCCTTTTAAAAATAAGAAGCATTAAAGTGATTCTTAATTAGACTTTTTTATTATTTTCAAAAGATTAACAATACAATTTTCACTTTGAAAGTTTTTTTTTTTTTACAAATAAAAAAAAATAAAAAATTAATGTTAGGAAAAAGATCATGGTCAAAGATAAGGGCAAAAAGGTTTGTTTAACTCACTTGTTTGAACAAATTGTTCAATCTAGAAAGTTGAAAAACCCTAGTGTATTAAAACAACCGCATCATAGCTCACTACAACAATGCCTTTCTTTTACTTCCCTAAATTGGTTAGAGCAAAATCTATGACAATTCTTCCACCTTGTCTTTATAGGCATCTTTATTAAAAGAGAATCTAGAATGCATAAAAAATTAAGTAAGGCTTGTCCTACACTAATTCAATAACAATTCTTCCATCTTGTGATGATGGTTTTTCTTTTTATTTTAAAAGAAAGGGCAATTAACCTTCATATGTCTCATCTTGTTGCACTTGTAACATCTAAGTGCGTCCTTGTTAGATTCTTTTTTATTTTCATCCTTTTTGAGGTTTGAGGACTTTTTGTTCCTTTGCTTTTTTCTTAGGAAAATTCAGAATTATCTTATTATAAGTGCAATGTTATCCTCTACTTCATCATCATCATCATCATCATCATCATCATCATATACGATTTTGAATGTCAAATTTTTCTTTAACTTCTCTTTTAGTTCTTGATTTTTCATGATGATCATGAGTCATAAGTGATCCGATAAGTTCTTCTAATGAAAGTTAAGTGAGGTCCCTAGTTTCTCTGATTGCCATCACCTTTGTTTTTCAAGTCTTTCGCAAAGACCTAAGAATTTTACCCACAATATCAACATTAGTATAAGTCCTATCAAGTGAATCCAAATTATTAATAATAGTTGTCATTCTAATAAACATACTAGTTATGGATGCATTTGAAAGTATTTTAAATAACTCAAATTTTAGCTCATATTCTTCTTTTGATATCAAGTTAAACTTTAGAGTGGAGGGGATAGTGCATACACGTAAGTGTGATCCAATAGGACAATGAGGAGTTGGTATGATTTCCTTGTATAATATGTTTTCTATTCATGCATTCTTTGTGAAGTTCATTACCTTGAACTATGTAATGAAAGATAGAACTGTAATGCATTTCTTCAGTTTTCATTTGAAATATTATCCAAGTAACAATCAGATTTGAATAGCATGATAGTTAACTAAGTTTGATATGATATTTTTGGAAGAGACAGTGAAAACCTGCTTAAAAAATTATGTATGAGATATTATTGGCTTGTATCATGGAAGTTTAAGAGCATGCAGCGCCATCTCCAGATTGTCACTTGGTAGTTGGCTCAAGCTCTAAAGGGGCTAAATAGAGTTGGGGCAACCAGATCAATACCTTGCAAGTTGGTAAAAGAAAAGGAAGAAAGAAATTAAGATAAATAGGATACTAATTGTATAGTTTTAGGGATACAATATCTCTTATTTCTACTGATTTGAAACAAATTCCATGTCAGGTTCAATTTGAATTGTTGTACTACTTTAAATGCTATGTTCATTCAATGATCTAGGTTTTCATTTTCTGCTTGTAGAGTGATACTTCTTTTCCTTTTTTGTTTTGTTCTCACATCTTTCATTTTGCAGCTTTGATAGCAGAATCCTTCCACAACAGCTTAATAGTTGTTATTTTCTCTAATAAGAGTAGTTAACTTGGACATTCTTATGACATAATCCTAACTAATCAAACTTCCAAGCAATGTAGATTAATAGAGATGAACATTGTTAATTGTTTTCCACTAAGTGCAAAACATGAACATAAAAAGAATAGCAAAATGAATGAAATTAAGGAATATAATTTTATTGATTGCAAAACACTCTTAAATAGAGATAGAGTTTTAATTTGAAAGAAAGACTATCAAATTTGAAAATTACATAACAAAAAAATCAAATATAATCAGATTTTATTCCTAAAGACTTGATCTTCAAGCAAAGCCTTTATCAGCAAAATCTCTCGTTCTTTAGCAACAAAGTCTCCTGATATTTTATAGCTTTCTAAGATATTCTTTAAACACTCATCTTTTTCTTAAAAGCAGCAGACATCAAGCTTGCTTCTTATTTCTTCAAAACTTGCTTCTAAAAGATCTTTAGTTAGAACATCTGCAATCTGGTCATTAATTCTGTAATATAGTAGGGTAATTTCTCATTCTTTTTGAACTTCTCATAAAAAATATAACTTGATTTTAAAGTGTTTAGTTTTACCATGAAAAATAGGATTATTTACAATAGAAATTACAGCTTGATTGTTAACGTAAATTTGTGTCGGCTTAAGTTGATTCATATGCAAATCTGCAAGTATTTTTCTTATCCAAATTATTTGATTTACGGCAAAAGTAGTTGCTGCATATTCAGCTTCAGCTGTGCTTTGAGCAACAATGTCTTGCTTCCTTAAACACCAAGAGAACATGCCTGATCCAAAGCTAAAATAATAGCCCAAAGTTCTTTTTATATCATCCATATATCATACTATCAGAATAGCCATGAAGCTTAAAATTTTAAAGATGAGAGAATTTTATACCATAGTTTATTATACCCTTGATATATCTTACTATCCTTTTTGCACCTTGAAGATGTAATTCACTTGCACGATGCATGAACCATGACAGCAAACTTACAGTAAATGCAATGTCAAATCTTCTTGTTGTAAGATACATTAAACACCCAATTAAACTTTTGTATTGACCTTCATCTACTTTGTTTGTTCCATCATTCTTACTAAATTTTTCCTTCAAATTCATAGAAATGCTTGTGTTTTTACAGTTGTTCATGTGAAATTTTTTCAGGATCTTAGTATACTTCTTCTGATATATGAAGATTTCATCATTGCTTTATTTCACCTTCATTCCAAGGAAATAAGACATCGAACTAAGATCTTTCATCTCAAATACATTGAGCATTTTAGCCTTGAACTCTTTTACTAGTATCTTATCACTTGTTACAAGTAAATCATCAACATAAACAGATACAATAATTAAGTTTGCATAAGTTCCTTTTACATATAATATGGCCTTACTTAAGCTTTTAACAAAGCCAAGTTTATATAGATACTCATCAATTCTGTTATACCATACTCTAGGAGCCTGTTTAAGGCCATATAATGCCTTCTTCAACAAGTAAACCTTCTCCTCTTGTCCATTAACTTCAAAACCTTTTAGTTGTTCTATGAAAATCTCCTCTCATAGATATCCATTTAAAAAAATAGATTTTGCATCTAATTGGTAAACTTTCCAATCCTTTTGTGCAGACAATGCAAGTAGCAATCTGATTGTATCAAGTCGTGTTATCGGTGCAAAAGTTTTTGAGAACTCCACTCCAAACACTTGAGCATAGCCCTTCACAACTAATCTAGCTTTGTATTTGTTTATAGAACTATCTGAATTTTGTTCGGTTCTATAAAGCCATTTGACTCCTATAGCTTTTTAATGTAAATGCTTGTTCATTAGCGCCTAGGTATCATTTTTTTCCCAATCATTCTAAATTCCTCTTCCATTACTTCAATCCATTCATTATTCTTTACTGCCTCTTCAAATTCTGCAAGCACATAAATAACAATATTACTACTTTCATAAATCTAAAAAAAAGATCTTGTACCTCTGACTAGCTCATCATCAATATTGTCGTTAATAATCTCCCAAGTTGATGATTCTTGCTTCTCTGTTGATGATTCCTGCTTTTTTTTTTGTCCTCCCATTTCCATTGTTTATCTTTTATAAAGTTAACAATGAAGTCTAAATCCTGCATCCACTTTGGTTTTCCACCCATGTTTTATACTTCCAGAATACATTAGCAACTTCATATTTGAATTTAAGAAAAAAATCCAGCAAAATCTAAAATAATCATCTATAAAGATTATGTAGTATTTGTTACCATTTAGTGAAGCTATTCTCTGGGACCTCTAATATTTGTATGTATTAGTTGAAGTTTATGCATTGCTCTCCATATAAATTAAGGAAAAGGTTTTCTAGCCTGTTTTCCATATTGACGCATTGCATAGTTGGTAGATCTGTTCTCTAATTATGGAACACCTCTTACAAGATTGTGTTTCTACATATATATTAGCCCAGCATGATGAAAATGCCCAAGCCTTCTATGCCACAATTCATCATTGCATGTTTTTATGGCAAAAACACTTTGCTCCTCCTTTATAAGATTTAAAGTAAAACGTTTTGCTTTCATTTTCACTTTGAAGACTTTGTTGCTTATGTCGTCTTTGATCAAGCACCATTTATCTTCAAATATCACCTTGAAACCTTTTTTCATAAGTTGTTCAACACTTAGCAAATTTTGATTAATGTCATGCACATATAATACATCTGAAATGTACTTCAAACCTAACAGACTATTTATAACAACAATTTATTTGCCTTTAACAACAATATAATCACCAATTCCAATTTTGACTTTGAAAATAATAATTTTGTCAAATTTCTTGAACAATTCATGATTATTTTTCATGTGGTTTATGAAACCACTATCAATTAACCAAGAATCGCTTGAGTTGTTGCTTGTTGTAAAACATGGTGCAACAAACAGTTGCCCCTCTTTAGGTTGTTGAGCAACAAGATTTGCTTTTTCTTCATGTTGATGTTGTTGTGATATGTAGATTTTTTCAATGTGTCCAATCTGACCATATTTTTTGCACTTAATGTCTGATCTTCACCAACATTTTCTCTATTGGTGATTCTTTTTTTAACAGTAAGAACATGATGGATATGTCTCCAACTTGTTTCTATAATTTTTAGCTTTTTTCTTCTTGTTAAATCTCTTATCTTTGCCTCCTTCTAAGTATTGAGAATTTGCTTTAAAAGTCCCCTGTATTGATTCATCATGTCTTATTAATCTTCTCTACTCTTGAGTCTGCAAAGCATTTACCAATTCTCTAAGAGATGTATTGGCTAAGTCTTTTGACTCTTCTAAGGAAAAAATCTTAGACTCATATTTTTCAGGCATGGTTACCAATATTCTTTGCACAATTTTGTCATTAAAAAATTACTTTTCAAGCAATCTTACTTTGTTTATTAAGTTGAGAGCCTATATATTTTTAGCTCTTTCATTCCCTTGTATTCTTTTTTAAGAGAGTCCCAAATACTTTTTGTAGATTCCAAATTCATGATTTTTGTGAATATCGTGTTTAACATTGCAGCATATAAGCAGGCTTTAGCTTTGGACTTCCTTATCTTCTTTTTCTTGTGGATCTTTAGTTAAGCTATTATTGGATTTATTGGTAAATTAGGAACAACATAGTTTTCTTCTATAGCTTTTTCGAGATCTAATGCTTCAAGATAAACTGTTATTCTAATAGCTCAAGTTTCATAATTATCACCATTAAAGACTAGTGGTGAACTATGTGAGATGATTGAGTCAATTTCAAGTTCTAGTGTTCCTTTTGGTTTTGTATTTATGGTTTGGTTTGGTTTGTGTTTTGATTCTCTCAACTCATAAGTCTCTGGATATAATAATGTTCTGATACCAATGTTAATTGTTTTATACTAAGTGTAGAACATGAACATAAAAAGAATAGTAGAACGAAAAGAAATTGGGGAGTACAATTTTATTGATTGTAGAACACTTTTAAATAGAGATAAAGGTTTAGTTTGAAACAAACACTATCAAATTTGAAAATTACATAACAAGCACATCAAATATAATTAGATTTTATTCTCAAAGACTTGGTCTTTAAGCAGAGACTTTTATAAGCAAAATCTCCTGATTTTCAGCAGCAAAGTCTCATGATCTTTCTGTAGCTTTCTAAGACATTCTTTCATCAAACAGCAAAGAATACCTAGAGCAGTGAAGCAGCTCTCACAGGAAGCTAGCAACACCGATGCTGTCTTAGCGAGAGTCAGGGGAGGATCCATCCTCATCTAAACTCAGCAAAGTAAAAGTAGAACCATGCACGTTATATGCTTAAGGATCGTCAGACAACTGACGGGCTGGTCGTTTTGGTGCCAAATTGCATACGGTTTCGTGTTAAGGTTGCTTAACAAGTAAAGAAGAATTGGAAAGAAATGAAGAAGAAAAGAAGTGAAGAACAGAGAACTGTTCTTGAGAATGCGAGAGAGAAGAATAGAAACTGAATGTTCTGTATATTTTTCTATATCTCAACTGGTAATCTTTACATGTATTTATAGTAATAGAATTACCTACTAACTGAATACTAACTGACTTGTAACAACCTGTAACTAACTATTTAACTAACTAACAGAATTAACAACCAAAAGGTTGTGTGCTGCAGACGTTAGCCAACCTGCATTGCTTCTACTTCTACTTCCTTATGCTGCCTTCTTCTTAGAGATTAGGTACGTAACAGTACCCCTCCCATGCGAGATTATTGTCCCAAGAATCAAGAGCAGGAGCAGTTTACGTAGCAATATTAAAGTCTAGAAATTGCAATTGTAATTCTGTCAACTCCTCCCAAGTCGCATCTTCAGGGAACGAATTCGACCACTGAATTAAGCCTGCCACCACAGCTGTATTACCCTTCTTCATAAGTTTCCTATCCAAAATTGTAACTGGATACACCTTGACCCTGCTCTCCTCATCTACGACTGGCAAGGCTTGAGAAACAATGGCCACTTCCCCTAATTTTTTTCTCAATAAGGAAACATGGAACACTGGGTGCACTGCACTTCCTGGTGGTAGCTGGAGTTTATAAGCCACTGGACCGATGCGCTCAAGGACTAGATAGGGACCATAGTACCTGGGATTTAACTTGTAATGTTTCCTATACATAACACTGCCCTGCCTGTAAGGTTGGAGCTTTAGAAAAACCCAATCTCCTATCACAAATGTCCTCTCTGATCGTCTCCTGTTGGCCACTTGCCCCATCCGATTTCTGGCCCCTTCTAGCAAGCCTTTGATTAATTGATCCATATTAATCCTCCTCTGTTTCCATTTCCCTACTGCAGCTACTTGAGTATCCTCCGTAAGGACCATTTCCCTGGCTGGAGGTTCATAACCAAACAAAGCCTGGAAGGGGGACATGCCAATAGTGGAGTGGAAACTGCTATTATACCACCATTGTGCTGTGGAAATCCATTGATGCCACTTCCTTGGACAGTGCATGGTAACACACCTTAAGTAGGTCTCGAGGCACTGATTGACCCTTTCAGTTTGCCCATCCGTTTGTGGATGGTATGTTGTGCTTAACAGCAGCTTGACCCCTAAGTGTTTGAACAACTCTTGCCAGAATAAGCTTGTGAATATCTTATCCCTGTCGGTCAAGATTGTGGCAAGCAAGCCGTGGAACTTGTAAACATGATCTAGGAAGGATTTAGCCACATCCTGAGCTATGAAAGGATGTGCTAATGTGATAAAATGTCCATACTTGGTGAAGCGATCAACAATGACCATGATGGTGTCTCTGCCCTCTGATTTTGGAAGCCCTTCGATGAAGTCCATGGTAATATCCTGCCAAGGACCATGTGGAGTGGGCAAAGCTTGTAACAACCCAGGATAAGACACCCTCTCAGCCTTGGCTTGTTTACAAACATCACACTGCTACACGAATTGATCGACCATTTTCTTCATGGCAGGCCAGTAGAAATGACCTTTAAGTCATCTGTATGTATTCTAGATGCCTGCATGCCCTCTAATATAGGAATCATGGGTATTTCTGACGAGTTCTTCTCTTAAGGAACCTGCAGCTCCTACCACTATTCTCCCCTTATACTTCAGCACCCCGTTAGTGTAGGTAAAATGTGAAGCCTATGTAGTATCTAGCATTCTACCCTGTATGATGTCCTGTAGTTTGGCATCATCCTTGTAGGAGCTATAAACCTGATCATACCAAGATGGAATCACTTGTGTTATGGCTGTGAGCCACCCTCCTACAGTAATTGCTCCTTGGTCACTACCATCATTCTGCATATTCCTTCTTGATAGAGCATCAGCAGCTTTGTTCTCCCTTCCTTTCCTATACTTGATTTGATAGTTTAATCCTAGCAGCTTAGTCAGTCCCTTCTTCTGAATAGGGGTGTGGATTTTCTGATCAAGTAAGTATGTTAAACTCTCATGATCAGTTTGTATAATAAACTGATCCTGTTCCAAGTAGTGTCGCCATTTGTCTACTGCCATTAGTATAGCCAAGTATTCTTTCTCATATATGGACAGTCCCAAATGTTTAACACCCAAGGCCTTGCTCATGAATGCCAATGGCCTTCCCTCTTGGCTCAGCACTGCTCCAATTCCAATATCACAGGCGTCTGTTTCCAAGACAAAAGGTAGGGTAAAATCAGGCAAGGCTAGGGTCGAAGCCTCACATAATGCTGTCTTCAAATTTTGGAAAGCTGCCAATGCGCCTTCGTGCCACACAAACTTATTTTTCTTGAGCAATTCTATCAAGGGCTTACTAATGACACCAAACCTCCTGATGAATTTTCGATAGTAGCCAGCTAAGCCAAGAAATCCTCTTAGCTCCTTGATAGTCTTTGGAATTGGCCACTCCTGTACGGCCTGTATTTTCTTAGGGTCTGTGGCTACCCCTTCAGCAGAGATGATATGCCCTAAGTATTCTACCCTTGGTTCAGCAAACGTGCATTTCGACCTCCTTGCATACAGCTGGTTGGTCTTCAGGATCTCCAGAATTTGTTGCAAATGTCTGAGGTGTGCTTCTAAAAAGGAACTATAAATGAGGATGTCGTCAAAGAATACCAAGGCAAATTTCCTCAGGCATGGCTCCAGAATATCATTCATCAAGGCTTGAAATGTTGCAGGGGCATTTGTGAGGCCAAAAGGCATGACTCTAAACTCATAATGCCCTTGGTGAGTACGGAAGGCTGTTTTCTCTACATCTTCCTCATGCATTCTCACTTGATGATAGCCTGATCGTAGATCGAGCTTAGAGAAGAAGCTAGACCCTTGCAGCTCATCCAGGAGGTCATCGATCAAAGGAATAGGGAACTTGTTCTTGATCGTGACTTCATTCAGCCGCCTGTAGTCTACACAGAAACGCCAGGAGTTATCCTTCTTCTTGACCAAGAGTACTGGTGAAGCAAATGGGCTCACACTTGGTTGAATGATGTTATTGCTGAGCATTTCCTTGACCATCTTCTCGATCTCCCCTTTTTGAAAGAAATAAGTCTTATACGGTCTGCAGTTTACAGGATGAGCTCCTGTGTGCAGAAGAATTCTGTGATCATGCCTCCTCCCTGGTGGTAATGCAGTAGGCTCTTGGAAAACCTCTGCATAGACTGTTAACAGCTTCTCTACTGCTGGATTAGGCAAGCTTACCATGGTTGCTGCAGTGGCTTCTATCAGGAAAAATTGCCCAACAAAGCCCATAATAGAAGTTTTTAAGTTCTTCTGGACCTTCTCTACTGTCATTGATTGGAGGCTGGCAGTTTCGATGATGCCTTTGAGTTCCAACATCCTTCCCTCCTTCTTGAATGTCAATTTCATCTTGATGAAATCGAATAAGATTGGTGAGAATTTTCTTAACCAATCCACCCCTAACACCATGTCACACCTCCCTAGCTTCAAAATTCTCAAGTCTGCTGTGAACTCATAATTCTGCATAAACCATGTAAATCCTGCTGTATAGGAGTCACATAGTATGACGCTGCCATTAGCAACCGTGACTGCTAGCACCGGAGAATTCGCCACAGGAAGTTGTAATTCCCCTGCTATACTGGCATCAAGGAAGCTATGGGTGCTGCCACTATCAATGAGAATAACCAGGTCCTTGCCTTGGTAGCTACCTCTAATTCGTATGGTGTTATGGGCGTAGTCATCTGCTAATGCATTCAAGGATAGGCCATATTCCTCAATCTTGCTATCAGGTGCTATATCCGTACTGCTGTTTCCTGCTGTGGCATCCATAAATTCCTCCTCTTCCTGGCCTTCCATCATGTGCAGTCCCTTGGCAATGCACTTATGTCCTGGCATAAATTTGTCTCCACACTTAAAACATTGCCCCAACCTGCGCCTCTGCTCGTACATGGTTTCTGGGACCTTTGGTGTCTGCAAATTATTGCTCACATAGGTGGATTGAGGATTACCAAATGATCTTCCCATTCCTGGCTTGGTAGTGAATCTGTTCTTCCTTGCCAGTATGTTGTTCGATTCCTCCTGCCACTTTGCTTGATCAAAGGCTATCAGCAACGTGCCTGGCTTCAGTATCTTCAACATAGGTTTGATGTCCTCTTTTAATCCACTAATAAAGCTGGAAATGTAGTAGGACTCGGGCAGTACGGGGTTGAGTGAATGCATCAATGACTTGAGATCTTCAAACCTTTCCACATACTCTTCCATACCATTCTCTTGCGTTAGTTTGTTGAATTCCTCCACAATATCCTCCCTACTACCAAACCGGCTGCATATGGCCTTTGAGAACTCTTCCCATTCTAGATTAGCATCCAGCCCACACATGTACCCTTCAAACCATATTTCTGCTTTCCCTTCCAAATACAAGGAAGCTATCTCCACCCACTGTTGCCATGGAATGGCATTGAGTTTGAAAAACTTGTTGCACCTTCTCAACCATCCTCTAGGGTTGTCTCCTCAAAAAATGGTTAGATCCATCTTAGGCAATCCTGTATTGAACATAGCTCTATGTTGTTCCTGCCCGTAACCAGCATCTCCCCTCATAGGACCCTTCCCTTTAGAAGATAGTCCTTCAATGTTGCCCCTGGCTGGAGTTTGTAGTATGCCTTTAGAAGTACTCCCCATATCCTTTTCCATCACGTGGTGAGCAAGAAACGCCTGGAACTGACTGGATAGTGTTTCCAGTTGAACACTAATCTGCTCATTCTTCTTACTTTGTTCCTCCCGCTGCTCTTGGATTTCTTGTTGCATGATCTGCATTCGTTCATCCAATTTCTTGCAATGTTCTTCCACATTTTTAACCATGGTGTTAGATCTTAAGGCTCTGATACCAATTGTTAAGGTTGTTTAACAAGTGAAGAAGAATTGGAAAGAAATGAAGAAGAAAAGAAGTGAAGAACAGAGAACTGTTCTTGAGAATGCGAGAGAGAAGAATAGAAACTGAATGTTTTGTATATTTTTCTATATCTCAACTGGTAATCTTTACATGTATTTATAGTAATAGAATTACCTACTAACTGAATACTAACTGACTTGTAACAACCTGTAACTAACTATTTAACTAACTAACAGAATTAACAACCAAAAGGTTGCGTGCTGCAGACGTTAGCCAACCTGCATTGCTTCTACTTCTACTTCCTTATGCTGCCTTCTTCTTAGAGATTAGGTACGTAACATTTCGCTAAATGTTTGAATAAATGTAATCCATCATCTGTGGAGTATTTATAGTAGCTTGATTGTAATAAAAACCTTGGTCATTGTTGCAGACCAGAAGCTTTCCCAATAATTCATCATCCTAGTAAGAGCTTGTTATTGGAGTTACGGACTGGTGCAAGATCCGTTTCCTTCCCTCCTATTCGCTGTTTTTTCAGTGGCTTGTAAAAATTCTGGTTTGGATTTCTTCAAACCCTAGCCCACAATATACAATAACCTGAAAGTTATGGGTGCTTTCGTGTAAAGTGGGTGGAAGCTATTGTTCAGGGCGTCATCTATGACCTATGGCTTACAGAAAATGTCCCAGCAAATGTCTAGAAATGGTGAGGTGCTTAACTTGTTTGGATGATAACTTGTGATTTGTGTCTATTAGCAGTGTGCATCACGGGTACCTTTTTTTTTTAGTAATATTCTTGTTTGACCATTCATTTCTGTCTGCTTAACTTCAGTGATTTGATTTGTGCTTTGTGTCCCTTGTTTCCTTTACTTTATTTTTCCTTTTAAAGTAAGGATTTCCCTGTGATTCCTGTTCATCGAAGATACTAAAGCTTTTTCTCATGACGGATTCTCAACAGATAACTAAAGAGCTTGATACCCCAGACTTGCTTGAGCATTTGCCTATCATGCAACTACATTCTCGCCTACTTGCTTGCAAAGTATACACCTTGGCATCATGAGATGGTTCATCTCCATTTTATGCATCCAGTAACACTGCACTGCCAAGTAATGTGCAAACGGCAGCCATGAGCCAAGAACAGCCTTACCTGTTATTGCAGCTGCAGCAGCAGCAGCAGTCGAGCATAGTCTCCATGAATGAGATTTGCTGAAGTAATAGAATAATAACAAAGAGTTACACCCACATGAAAGTCGAGGCCTAAGTAGCCCAAAGTTTAACAAGGCAGGCCTTAGTTTTTTGAAAACTTTCATGGCTACCATTCAAACAAGCGATGAGCCAATGACCGCTAGTTGATCGTCTGCTTAAAGAATATTGAAGGAAGAGTGGGTGAAAGAAGATTTACAAAGCAATACCAATGTTCGCTCATCACATAAAGGTTAAGATCGCCGAGTGCTGTAGATCAGTGTGCTTCGCTGTTACAAAATGAACAGAGAGAGAGAGATAGCAATTACTTCAACCACAAAATCAAGCAATACATGATTTAAAATGTAAACTTCCACTGCCAAAATATGAGACTTCATCACTTGATACTGTCGTTAAGAGAACAGAAAAAACCCTAGCACTTACTCCTTTATAAACTTTGTCCTACTTGTATTCATAGATTCTGCACACAATCTGAAGTATAGGATTTGGTTTTTCCTATCTTTTTATCTGACAGCCTTCATTCTTTCTTCCAGGAGCTGAAGATGTTGTCTTCGTTGCACCAGACCAAGCCAGAAACTAACGTTGGAATGAAATGGAATAGGAACCAGTATTCGGATCTTGAACAGCTTTGAAGTTGTCAACGCTCATGCCAAAGCGACCTAGCAAAGAGTTTCCCATCTCTTTCAGCTTTCCTGCTCACGAAGAAAAAATTCAAATTAGATGCTAATGTGTGCTGCAGTGGAGAAGACAGTGAAGTTTATAACCAAGAATAAAGAGTACATAGCCAAGAAGCGGAGAGAATTTCAAGCAGAATAAAGTGTATATAGCCAAAGACGAATACAATTGCATGACTCCATGACTGTAAAGCACCTAAGCTCGTTTAACAAAATGATTGCAAGCTCCATGATTTCGATAAGAACAAATCTTTCAAGTTATCATCACATAGATTAAATATTTTCTTATTCACCATGCTTCTAATGAGTAGCTAGAAAAGAGCAAATGACAGACTAGGACAATTGCAAAAAAATGTCAAAGCAATGAAAATTTAAACGTGAAAATGCTTTCATTTTATATGGTCATGCAGACCTAAAAACATTCTCTGTAACTGAAAATCCAATGTATACACTATTAAGTCTTTCTATCCATTTTATACTCCTTGCTTCTTGCCGCATGAGCATTGCCTCTCCTGGCTTTGGCATCCATCCGTCAACATCAGAAATTAGAAGGCAAAACACATGATAACACCACTGGGTTGATATAATCACCAAGGAAAAAAAAATAAAACATTGACAGTATTATTTAACAAATGATGGACAATTGAAAAGACAGAATCTAGCCACTGCCTTGCCACTAGTAGTTTCAATTGTTTTGAAGATCTTAGGGGAGCAAGAGGTGTTTCAACCTCACTTTTTTTTCTTATTTCCTCTACTTTCTATAGAAGGCATGGCTATATGATTGGGAGTACATGTTGATGGGAAGAGTAAAAGGAAGAAAACACAAGTTTATCCTATTGAAATTGAAAGAATCATCTTCCAATATCCAACATAAAATTGGTGATTGCAGTGTAATTCCATTTATATACGTTTCTATCAAAAGAAAAGAAATGTATTCAAGTACGAGGGAGAAAAAAAAAAAAAAAAGAGGTAGTTGCTCCTTTCAGCTCACCAATCATCTCTTCCTTCATCTTTTCTCGCTTTTCTGCAGCAAGTGGCTCCAAGCGGCGAATGGTTTTCTTTGCTTGGTCATTTGAAGGATCAAATTCCAAGGTTTTTTTCATATCTGAAAATTCAAAAATATAATTAGAAAGTTTCCTCTCCTGACAAACAGAAAATGAGAAGATAACAAATGCAAGAACCCACACTAACCAGCAATAGCCTCCTCAAAATGCTCGAGCTTTTCATGAGCCTCTCCTCTTCTAACAAGAGCTTTCATGTAAGAAGGATTCAATTCTAACGCCCTTGAGCATTCCTTGATTGTGTCCTCGTATTTTCCCTAAAAAAATATATATATTTAAAATCACGCAATTACCATCTTGATTAGGCTTTCTTTAATAGTTGCAGCATCAACAGGTAAATTAACAATCACAAGAAAATACCAATTTCAAGAAGCAAACGCCACGATTGAAATGGCAAATGGAACGCAACTCGAAGGATGATGGCACGTCCTGTGGGGCAACTTGTAAAGCAAGTTCATACTGTAGTAATGCCTCCTCATACTGCCCATTCCCAAACAATTTATTGCCTTCCAATTTTGCTTCATTTCCTTCTTCTACGCCTCTCTGTTTCACAACCAAATCCAAAAACCTAAATAAGTGGACAAGTAACATCAATCTTGCCTCGTTATTCAGCTATTAAAAAGAGAGAGTGAAAAACCTGAATCAATTCGGCGTCGTTTTGAGTATGTTGTTGTTGTTGATCCTCAGCGCTGTTTTCGGGGTTGATTCCCTTATTGACAATATCTTCTTCTTCGTTGTCGCTGACTCCGCGCTCGCTTGCCGTTTCAAACCCATCGGAGTCGCTTCCGTTATCCTTTGTTGTGGTGGTGTCGCTGGTGGTGGTTTTTGATGTTGAAGCTGTTGGTTGAGGCTTTGGTAGATTTTGTATTACGGTCTCTTCGTTTTCTTCTTCTGGTTGGATCATCACCATTGTTTTGTCTCTACGAGAGAAACACAAGCTATGATTATTTTATTTTATTTATTTATTTATTTGATCAACTCTCTCTTTCTACCCGCCCCACAAAGAAGGAAGGAAGGAAGCAAAGCAAAGCATCCAAATGTGCTCGAACTCTCTTTTAAATCATTTTAACGACTATCATTTACCATGTTATTGATGCTTATTGATGATAGATTGATACTAATTGGTGCTATTCATTACCCAAACTCTAGAACGCATGGGTGATATCATAGTTTTTTTTTTAAATTCGGGCCGGTCTAGCGAGTTGATCTATAACTAAAATCGAATCGGATTGAAAAAAAAAAAAAAAAAAAAAACTCGGTGTGGCCCAGCAAGACTCGGTTAAAAATCAGGTTGCAACCCGTTGACTTTTTTTCTAACTAAAATGACGTTGTTTTGATTAAAAAAAAAAAATTAACCCGAGCAACCTAGTGACCCGGTCAAAACTTGGACCTTAAACCGAGCTGTCCATTAAGCGAGGTCTAAAAACTATGGATGATATAGTCAAATTACTTTTTTTATTCTTAGAATAAAAATTAAGAAGCCTTTCTAATGTAGGTATTTTAGTCTTTTTGTATGGCCTAGAAGGATTACAAAGGGTATATTTATCCTTTTTAATTTTTGAAAATAATAAAATGATTAAATTATCTCCAAGTAAAAAATATATGAACATTTAATAAATGGTGTTTTTGTCTTTTTAATTTTTATAAAACACTAAAAAGAAATTTTTATCTCTAGATTCAAGAAAAAATAAGTTATACATCTAGGGATTTTTTTGTCCAGTCACCATAGTTTTAAGACTCGGTCTAGTTCAAGACCTAGGTTCTGGGTTTTGGCCGCGTCACCAGGTTTTGACCGAGTCACCGGGTCAATCGGGTTAATTTTCTTTTAAATTAAAACGACGTTATTTTAGTAAAAAATAATAATAATAATAAAAGTCAACGGGTTTGTAGCCGTGTCAACCCGTCGGATCATACCGGGTTTTTCTTCCCTCTTTTTTTCTTCAACACGGCCCAGTTCCAGCCTCGGGTCAGCCGTGTCCCGTGTCGGGCCAGGTTTCAAAACTATGCTTGTCACAACATTTCTTTTTTTAATTAAGATTAATTGAGGGCATTTTGGTTTTACATTTTGAATAGTTAATATAAATATTCAAAAACTTGCTAGTGTGTGCTCTCCACTAACCGGTGCATGGGAGGCGCTTATATTTTTTTGACAGCACATGTAACTTCTTTTAATAGCCAAACAAGCTCTTACATCGTGTTGTTAGAAGTGATTTTGTGGCATGTTCCTCTTAGTATGATGCATGTCAACGACGGTAAAGTAGTTTGTCGTTGGTGGGTTGTACTTTTTTTTCCTTTCATTCTCTCTCATCTCAAAAAAGTACTGGTTGACTCTCTTTGTTTTTGATATTTTGATTTCAGTTCTTATTCTTTTGATTTTTAATTTTTATTCTTGGCTCTTTTATAAATGTTTTATTTTTTTTTCAATTTAGTCCTTATAATCACAATTTATCATTTTTTTTCAATTTGATTCGTATTCTTTTGATTTTTGATTTTTTTTTACCTTTCTATAAAAGTTTTATTATTTTTCAATTTCATCCTTCAAACCAAGTTCATGGTGTGTTATTTTTTTCTTCAATTTGGTGTTTATTCTTTTGATTTTTTTTTCTTCTGTTAAAGTTATTTTTATTTTTAATTTAACCCTCTAATCGAAAATGTTGGGTTGCACTCTAGTTTATCTTTTATTTTTTGATTTTCTCCCTTATTATTTTAATTATAATTTTTTATTTGAGATCATTTTGTGTAATTAATTTTTTTTATGGTTTCATCCTTCAACATTTGATTTGCTAGGGATTGTACTTTGTAATTTTTTTATTTATGGTGCTTCTAGTCTAATGACTTAGGTCACAGGTTTAAAAAGTTAATGGAGTTGACAATCTTTTTTTACTTACTTTCTTTTTCAATTTCATCGTTTGATATTAGTTTTTTTAAAAAAATTGGCTTTGGTTTTCTTCAATTTCTTTTCTATCACGTTATTCTAGTCTAATTATTTAAAAAACAGGTTTTGTAGGTTAATCCGGGTTAGCTTTCCTCTTATTACTCAAGTCACATGTCTATCAAACTAACTCATGTTGATATATATATATATATATCGTCTAATTAAAATAAAACCAACTTATTAAACTTGATCATGGTTGTAACCCGAGTCCTTTGTTTTTCTTATTTCTTTTGAAAGCATTTGTGGCACCTAGACTATTGTTGTCTTTTTCTTATTTTCTTATTCTGATTTTGGTTTTTATTTAAAGTGATGTTTTTTAAACATGTCTTCTTTTTAAAATGATTTTTTTAAAATTTATGCTTTAATTAATATCCTTTCTCTATAATTATTAATATGTCTCAACATAGATGAAATTTATTTTAAAATAAAAAATATTTTTTTATAATATTTTTAATATGTGTAGTTTTGCATGATATTTTTTTCTTTTACTTTATTCAATCAACTTCATGTGTGTATCTACTTTTATTATCATTTAATTAAATGAAAATATGATTTTAATAAAAAGAATTCAATAAACATAATCTAGTAAATAGTATATGTTACAAGATCAAATATATTGATTTATATCTATCTCTTGATTTTTTCAATTCTATTTTTAGTTATTATTAATGATTTTTCTTATAGATGGCTATCAATTTATTCAATTAGATACTTACATAAGCTTTTAAATTTATAATTATAATTTTTTATGTTAAAAAAAAAACATATAAAAAAAGCTGGCATGTCCAATTTTTTTTATTAAAAATAAAATATTTAATTTCTAGTGGAGTGCAGGTCAACTACCTAGTTCGACGGTAAAACACACCATTTCTTGCTACAGTAGAACTGGTTGAGATATTTTAAATTTTTCATAAAAGTTTTTCAAAGATGAAACTTCCTCTTGACTACTGGTTTAGGCCATGTTAGCCTAAAAGTATTCCAAAAAATTTTAATGTTAATTATTTTGCCTAGTATAGGTTAATAAACACATTAAAGATGGGTTTGAGGCGAGGTGCAGTGGAGCCTCATTTTTTAGCTTAAAACAAGCTACAAACGCAACTATAGTTGTTTGATAATATTACGTATGATTTTAATGTGAGTAAAGCTCTAGTTTTTCTTCGCTCTTTATTATCTATCTTGGAATATACATATTAATTGATGGATTAATCATGTTTTGTTTTTATTTTTTATTTATTTGGATTTTTATTTAGAGGAACTGGAAACTGGGTGATACTCAATACCCCTAGACTTAGCCAAGTGTTGAGCCCACGTATATATAGATCTAACAACCTACTAGATCTGACACCTCTGAGCTCACTCAAGTGTTAAGTCCATATATGTATAGGTCTAGCAATCTACCAAACCCAGCACCCTTGAACTCAGTCAAACACTAACCCCAATCATGTATGGGTCTGGAGATATAATTTAGTTAGATATATTTTTTCTCTGATTAAATGAAAGATATTTTTCCTCTAATTAAGTTGGAGATTTTGTTTTCTCTAACATAAAGGGGGGGTGATCAAGAAAAAGGTGATGATGAATTATAAAGACTTATTAAATCCTTAGAAGACAAGGTTTTGAATCTCCACTCTCCATGAGACATTTTATTTTAGAGTCTTTTTAAAATATTAATGCATTTTCTCTCAAAGAGATACTTACTTAAGCATTGAAGAATCTTCAAATTCACCAAAAAAAAAAAACTTTTTGCAGATATCAAACACTAATTACAAGCCACCTTGGCTAAGAATGATGGATCGGGTTGCCAAAATCAAGAGATTAACTAATTATCCAAGACATAAACCTTACTCTTGAACTACTTGGATTTTCTAGGACATCATCAATGACACCCTCTATGAAAAACTAATCAAAAAGTCATCGATATTTCTTTCAAAATTGGTTTATCAACGTCTCCAATCACCATCAAATACAGATAATCAAAACACTCTTGAAATGAGATATGTTACGGCCCTTTCTGCCGTTGTTGGCACATTTGTTCCATTAAAGCTTAAGCAACTCTTTAATAATAATAATACAAATAAAAAAGGCTATGCCACAATTTAATCACCCTGAGTTAATATGGTTTTTCTACTTACCCATGGGCTTAATGAGACAACCAAATTTAGGCTAGGTATTTTTCAACTTCACAAATGCAATTAGAGCTTCGAGATTTTGAAAAGCTTTTAATAAGTACAAGTGGAATGTTGATTCAAATCATAAAACATGTGAAGTTTGTTTGTCAACCATCCATAAGACATCAACTAGATAAACTCTATTCTCTCCTCTTTTGGAGCTGAAACAATGATCTCAATAGAAATATCATCAAGCGATTATTATGCCTTAAACGGGTAATAAAAATATATCATGGTCATATACTAAGAATGTAAGTTTTTTATATATGAATTAAATCTTTTTTTCTTTAAATGATATCCAAGACAATGACCTCATAACCTTCAAAAAATAAACAGATTTAGTCTTTCTATCCTGATTGCACAATTTACCTTGGAATGGATGGATTTAAAGCCTTACTAGTGCAATTGCACAACTCTCTAATGATGGGATTGACATGACATCTCTCCGACGCAATGATCTCACAACCTTTAAAGGATAGGATGCATAATTTACCTTGAAAATGATCAATTAAGTCTCTCTAGTATAATTGCACAACTTACCATGAAAAAAAAAATCAGCTTTTGCATATTGAGAGGCTGAAGGCAAGGGAGAAGATGAAAAAAATGTTTAGTTTTTTGGAGCAACTTTCCTAACTGGCACAGGTCATTAATCAGCTCTTGCATACCACATCCATCAATATGCAGATGTCTATACAAGCAAGCCTGAGAACTTTTTGCTCTATCCGCCTGAAGCATGGCTTCATGTGCCTTTTCATATCAAGATCATGCATGCCATATCATGTGAAGGTATGCTCACATTTTCTTCAGAAAAACTTTCATTTTTCTCTTCCTTAATGAATAGAAAATGACAGTACATTGGTGTTCTGTGTGCTAACTTGAGGCTTTCTTCATTCTATCCTGGATGCTGTGTACATGGCTGCCTCACCATATGTTACATTTCATTTTATAAATCATGCAGGGTTGTCGGAACTCAGAAACAGATTGTATTTCTTCTTTCTGTTTTCTGTCCAAAGGAATAGAACTTATTATTTTTCTGCTAAATGTTGGATCTAGATGTCCCATCATCTTTCTTGTGGATGTGATTGTCACTCAAGACTGTTCCATTGAGGGAATGATGCTAGATTTCAATTCTGGAGAAAAGAAATATTTTCTTCTTTCCAGGTGACGTCTCTTCAGATATTCTGGTAGGGACTAGGAACACAGGGTTATTTCTTCTTTGGTTGCATCTGAAGATGCAGAACATGCCCTTGTGTATGTGAGGAGTTGTAGTTTGACATTGCAATGAGATTAGGTGACTTTCTTGAACCCGGAGAAGAGTGCCGCCCTCCATCGTAGTTAAGTCTACAATAATATGCTCTTTAAAATCTGTTCTTGGTTCTGCAGTTTCCATTTTTGCAATCTCTTACGAACAGAATGTGCCAGTTGAAACACTCTCGGGCAGTTCATAATTTTCTAAATAAAGCTAATTATTGGGCCTGTTAGTGTAGTTGTTGGTAGAATTTGTGGTCTTATTTTGTTATAGTTCCAGTTATGCAGCTGGATTGTGACCTTGCATTGCAATTTGGTGCATTATGCAATGATTATATGTTACTGAGAATCAATTTTATATATATATGCCCACCCGAATTAACTTTTGAAATATGTGACCCAGGTCCTCATGCTATAAGTATGATTTGCAAGCATGTCAAAGTGCTGTGCTGTCATCTTTAATTTATGATTATATATTACTGAGAAACAATTATATATATATAGTAGTTACTACTACTATTTTTTTTCCTTAAAGAATGTTTAGCTGCTGGGAGTGCATTTCAAAGAAAGAAGAAAAATCTTATAATCCGGGTTATAGTTTTCACTAGTTAAATTAGTTGGTTTTATTTAAATAAAATGAAAAAAAGAGAGGCAACAATAGTAAACGGATAAAAAACTCACAAAAAGTGACCATAATAAGCAGGGGGGAAATACATTTATCCAAGAGGGAAAAAAAATTTAATTTTTAATTAATTAAATATAAAAGGATGAAATAGAATAAAAAAAAATCAATGTGAGTCAATCCGAACTAGCATGATAGACATGTAATTTTTTGATAAAGGAGCAAGCTAATATTGGTTAACCCGTCAAACCCTTGTTCTAGGTCATAATGATAGGATAACCTGATTGAAAAGAAATTGAAAAAAAATCAAAACTAATTTTTTTTAATAAAAAAACAGTGTTGAATGACAAAACTAAAAAAAAAAAAAAGCTTCAAAGAGTATATCCACCCCAATTAACTTTTTAAAATATGTGGCTCAGGTCATCATACTAGAAATATTATGCATGGAAAAACTATGAAGCTCAATCCCCAAGAAATGAAAAACTAAAAGACAAAATAAAAAAATCACACAAAAAGATTTAAAATAAAAAATATCAATTAAAAAAATAAGAGTTAAAATGAAAATAAAAAATAAATTAGAGAACAACAAGTGTCAAATTGAAAAGAATAATAACATTGATATAAAAAAAATACCAAAAGAATCATAACCAAATTGTAAAACATAACATACCATAAATTTGAATTGAATAATGAAATTGAAAACCAATAAAATTTCTATAAGAAAGCCAAAGAAAAAAATCATAAATAAAAAAAGAACAAAATGAAAATATATATATATATATATATGATTAAAACAGTGAAAAACAAATATCAACACGCATTAACTTTCCAAATACATAGCTCAAATAATGAGATTGCGATAATCTGATAAGTCACGTAAAACCTAGTCAAACCTATTGACTTTTTTTTTTATTTCTTTTAAAATGATATCATTTTTATAAAATAAAAAAATAGGGTTGTCCGGGTTTTAACCCGAGCAAACCCACCTGACCTGGTTATCTCGGGTCAATCCATCTAACCCGTGAGGACCAAATTAAAGGGAAAAAAAAAACACAACAAATATGGATTGAACAATGAAATTGAAAATCACCAAATCCTTGACAAAAGAGCCAAGTAAAAAAATTGAAAGAAGGACCAAACTGAAAAATATTATAAACAACAAATTAGAATTGAAGATTAAATTGAAAATAAAGAAAACTTTCATAAAAAGGCTAAGGAAAAAAAATTATAAATCAAAATAATAAGAACCAAATTGAAAAAATAAAATATGTTAAATTGAAACTGAAAGACTAAATTAAAAAAAAATCTATAAAAGGATTAAAAAATAAATATTAAAATATTAAAAATTGAAATTAAAATATTAAAAAGGGATAAATTGTATTTTTTTGGGGAGAGAGAGAGAGAGAGAGAGAGAGAGAAGAGATTCAATGGAGACAAATTGTCTCCCCTGTAACCACACGCGCAACATTAGAATAGTTCATTCAGCCACTAGAAGACACCAGACGCATCTTCCAGAAAAAACGAGCACCTCTCACACAATAAAATGTGATAAGTGTGCACTTGCATCTTTTATTGATTGAAAGATTAAAACTTCGGGATAAAAATACCAAATTATTCCTTATGTTTATGAGATTACAACAAAACCTGTTTGAAAAGACCAGAAAGCCCTTAGGTCCTTGATTCATTTATTGCAAGGGCAAAGTGGATTTTCCACTGTATTTTAAAAAACAAAATACACTTGTCAATGGTTTTAATTTTTTTGAAAATGTGAGTAATTAAGTTATCTGTTTAAATTTTTTGGGAAAAGATATGAAAAATACTAAAATACCCCCAAAAGTGGGAGTAATTAACGTGTTTATGCGTAATTTAGTTATTTAACTGAATTTGTTTATGATTTCACGCAAAAACTAAGAGGTTAATTCCATTCTCGATGATTTGCCTCTCTTTTGTTCCCGTCCTCAATTTTTTTTTCTCCTTTGGGTATCTGAAACGCCTTTTCAGCTGGGTGGAGGGTCATGAAATCTTCTGTTTAATTGTTAGCTCGCATGATGATGTATAATACCTGCTATACAGTAGTACTCTACGTCTCAACTACATCAACAAAGCTGTGGATCATGAGGTCAACAAGTAGATACCCAAGCAGATAAGTCAATGAAATACGAGTGGATCGCCTACTTGTGGCCATATATATCAAAGTAATAGATGACGGCCACACAGGACTCCTTCAGACCGTTAGGTTAACCAAAACAGCAAAAGCATAAAGCTTTCTCCTTCTCCAGGGAACGGCTACTTTCTGGTGCGTTCTTTTCCACCTTGTTTCCGCACGCAAACCCTTCTTCCTTCCATGGAAACCTTGCCAAGAGCGGCAACCCTAAGCTTTAAAAACATAATCAAATTGCTCCCACCTAAGTAATGAGGCGAGGCATGCAAGCAAGAATCAAGATCATACTAGCATTTGAAAAAGGTAAAATCAATCGAGTTTCTCCTAGTGGTGAAGTTTGATCGTGCAGCTCCGTCCATCAAATTGGATGGATTGTGTGCTCAAAGTGACCAAAACCCAATGACTCAAGGTTTCTTGACATGTTTCATGCCCACATGTCGCCTTGTATTGTTATCACCTAGCTAGCTATCTGCAGAGCACGTGATCGACGATTACCAAATATTATTTCACATCAAACTCGTCACAACAGAGCATGTTCACTTGTCCAACCTCAACATCAGTAGATTCCTCCCAAACACAAATTCACGTTTTCTACCTACTTAAATTAAACGATGCTTTTTAATTTATTAAACGAAAACAAAAGGAAATTCATGTAATTCGATCTAGTGGGTTTAATAAATAGGTTTTGAGGTGTGAAGATTACTATATTTAATGTGTTAATTGCTTTTATTATATTTATTGTATGGTTAAAGCAATTTACTTTTAGAACATAGTAAAATCTTAAATTTATATACAATAACTTTTATAAGTTTATTAAAAAGTTCTGTTTTATTTCTAATAAACGTAAACAAAGAATTTATAGCAAAAACAAGAAAAAAAAATTATTTCTTGTTTTTTTCGTCAACATCAAACTTGTATTTATAAATAAGATAATACTCTTTTAGATTAATGTATGTGTAAAGTTTAAAAACATACCTCTTCATACTAATATGTATATATATATATTGAAAGATAACTTTTCATTCAAATTATTTGAATAATTTAACAAAAAATGTCATGTATAATTATTAGATTAATTGATTCCAAAAATTTAATTGATTATCTCAAATTAATGAATTTAAAAAATAGTTAAAAAAAACATTTATATTACATCAATTATGGCTTTTTCTCCATATCTTTTTTAAAATATTCAAATCTATTAATTTGATTTTCCTTGTATTATAATTTATAAGATATAACAAAACATTTTATTTTTTCAACGTAGAATAAATGTTTCTTTAACTACCTATGTAGAAGCTATATTTTAACAAGCATTCCACGTCTAGACACACTCTTGACACATGTACGCTCAATTTCAGGGACTTCGAAAACCTACCCTTCCTTCCTTGGCATTATTGACTAGTAAACAACGTTAACTTGTACAAAACTTGTAATTCAGTGACGTCTAATAGCATTTTTACCGAAAAATTCGAGGGTTTGCGTGCACTTTACCCTTGATGAAATCGAAACATAGAAAGGTCTTTCAAGCGAAAAGATGGTGAGTAGATGGGAACGTGTAGGGAAATAGTTCACCAACTCTTCTTCTATTCTCCCACCTTCACATTCTCCCATAAACATTGCGACATGTGTATATAAAAGCTCATTAAAGAAGGAGCTAGCTTGCAGCGATGAAACATCAACAGAAAGAAAATCGAGAGAAAGCTAGAATGGATATTGAAGAGCTACCCTCAGTTTGTGTTCTTGATGCCTCAACCTATGTGGGTTCTTGGATCCTCAAGGGGCTGTTGAGTAGAGGATACACGGTTCATGCAGCCATACAAAAGAACAACGGCAAGTGCTTATCTGCATAATAATCACCTGCTGTCTTTGATGATTTTGTTAAACATTTTTTTCTGTTTTGGGTGGTTTTTGTTCAGGAGAGACTGAGATAGAGAAGGAAATAAGGAGCATGGGGAGAGAGGAGGAAAGATTGGTGGTATTTGAAGTCGATGTCTTGGATTACCATAGCATTCTAATTGCTTTGAAGGGTTGCTCTGCCATGTTCTGCTGCCTGGACAGTAGAGACGGCTACGATGTATGTTGATTACTTGTCTTCTAGACTTGCTAGCTTATCCATTCTATCTAAAACTAATTACATTTTGTGATTAGGAGTGATTGTTTTCATGGTGATTTGGGCAGGAAAAAATGGTTGATTCGGAAATTAGAGGAGCAATCAATGTAGCGGAGGCTTGCGCGCAGACCGACACCATTGAAAAGATTATATTCAGTTCTTCACTAACTGCAGCGATATGGAGAGAGAGCATTTGTTCAGAGAAGGATGTAGACGAGAGGTCTTGGAGTGATCAAGAATTTTGCAGGAAATTGAAGGTTCGGATCTCTGAAAGATTTCACTATCTATCTTGATGCCTCTATTTATCTTTCTTTTTCTCCACTAGCGAGCACCTTGAAATAATAGACTTGTGATGACGATGAACTCTTCTACTCACAATTTCCCATACCTTCGAAACTCATTTTAATTTCTTTTCAAGTTTGAAAAACACATTAAATTTTGCTCAACTCATTTTAATTTCACATTACTTTATTTTTTTACTTTGAAGAAATAAAATAAATCAAAGATTATATGAGAAGGTTGATGAGAAAGTAATAAATTTCTCAGAATAAGACAATACTAAATTAAGCGTAGTTAAGAGTGGTAAGAAGACTAATGAGTAAATTATTATTTCTCCCTCGTGTTTTCTCGGCAAATTAATTAGTTAGTTCTTCTGGTTTGAAGAACTCAATATCACATTCTTATGATTGTATTTTTGTCTAAACCTTAACCCTTTCCTGGAGTGTTTCGTAATAATGAAGTTCTGAATTGTCACCAATTTAGATGTTTTTCTTCCCAAAATACCCTCTTGAGATATATTAATTAAAAGAAACTTATCAGTAATCAGGTATTTTTCTAGTTATTATATTGCTGAAAAAATTGGGATTAAATAATTATTCACTCAGATTTATTTATTTGGATAGCCATGTAAATCTATGTACTATAACTACATCTTTTGCCGTCTCTTGTTTAATTTACAGTTATGGCATGCCCTGGCAAAGACACTCTCTGAGCAGGCTGCTTGGGCTTTAGCCATGGACCGTATGCTTAACATGGTTTCCATTAATGCCGGTCTAGTTCTGGGTCCTGGTGTCTCTCAGCAGAACCCTTTATCAACCATGTCATACCTCAGAGGTAAACATGTATGGCACGACATATTCATTAAAAAACAAAAAATAAAAAAATAAAAGCGGCATCTTACTGTAAGATTCTGAAATGATCCTCAAGCCACCAAACATGTAACAGGGGTAGCTCAAATGTATGAAAATGGGGTGCTGGCCTCTGTAGATGTGAACTTCCTGGCTGATGTCCATATTCGAGCTTTCCAGGATCGGTCCACATGTGGCCGATACTTCTGCTTCAACCAGACGGTCACTACCGAGGAAGAAGCTGTCAAGCTTGCACAAAGCCTGAACCCTTTAATATCATTACCGCCAAGGTAATTGTAATAAAATGAAGGGTTTCTGTTGACGCAAAAGATTGACCAATTTGGGCTCATTTTGCGCTTTAATAATCATCTACAGGTATGAACACCGAGGTAATGAGGTGCACGCTGAGAGGCTGAGGACAAAGAAGTTGAACAAGCTGGTCGAGGGTGCTGCTTAGACCTGTTCATGGGCACGGCTAGGTCGAGTTCAGGTCGGACCTGCATCGGTCCTGGTTTATTTTTGCCTGCCTTTGTTTGTAAAAAGTAAAGTTTTCCGCCAGCTTTGTGATAGCGTGTACATCTTCTAGTTATTTGAGTGGAATCGTGTAGGAAGTGTATTTGATGGTTGATAAGCTTGAAAAAAAATCGCAATCTAGATATGGAATTGATGGCTGGTTGCGACATTCTACTACTATAGGAATTAAGGGTGGCTTCCTTCTATGGCAGCCTCGCTGCCTCCTTGTTAAACTTGACACCTGGTTTAAAGGAGACTGGATCATCGTTTTTATGACACTGGAAAAAAATAATGCTTCTGTGCTCCACTTGAACAAGGTTGGAAAGAGAATTTCCCAATATAGGAAGTAATTCATTCATGCTGGCACCCTAAAGAAATCAGATAGAAAAAACAAATTGCATTTGCTCATGCCTCATCCAATCACAAGAACAAGTCAGTGCATGTTTGTGCGAAGACATCCAACATTGTAAACCATGAGGCGGACGATTTCTCTCCTCCGCTGCTTCTTGCTAGCGCAACCCATGGAGGTTAAGGTGGGATATATGGGAGGAAAAGGTAGGACCTGCATCATTATTGGTCAAACTGAAACAAATGTTCAGGTTGTAGAATCTTGATTGAAGATGTTTTAAGCAATAAGACGAGGGGAAACTATGGAGATGATTTTCCAAATCTAATCAATCCCCGGGATCTAATTAGACAATTCAAGGTCCAGGAAACAAAACAAGTACCTAAACATCTGAAAATGTCAAAGCTAGAAACTAGCGTTCCTTTCTTCTTCTTGATGCTATCTCTAAGGCCCATGCTTTCCCCACTTCAGTCTGGAACTTCCCTGCAAATTTTTTGAAAAGAATTGCTAAGGCCCTGAAGGCTGCGACGAATAACACATGATATAGTCTCACCACTATGTTTTTATCCCCAACATGAACGCATGTGTGCAAGACTTCAAATTCACGTTATAATATAAAAGCAGTGGAGTTTTGAGAATTTTACAGTTTCAATCCCTTCTTATTTTTAAGACACGATTCTCTCATCTTTTTCTAAGAACTGAGGCATTAGATGAAGCCAAAACTGAAATGCATTGAAGTATGATAACATGGCGCCACCAAAGAACACTGTGCACATTAAAGTATCACCTACACTCACAGAAAATAAACATAGCCACATTGGAAAATTTGATCATTGAATAAATGCCCATTCTGCATTTTCCTCAAAGTCTTTAGTCCTCCAGCGACGTAGGTTATGAAATTTTTTTAAAGGATAACTGTTTATTACTGCAAACTGCTTCAGATGATATTCTACGGGTCAGCTGGGTCCTCCACATTACCACTTTAATTAATCCCTTTGCTTTGCTATTAACCCCCTGATCCAGCAACCAATTTCTTGACTCGTATGTTCTTGCCCAAACCTTCAACTTTTCAAACCCCGACCAAAATATAAACCTAGGCCTTCTTTAAACAACACCCAAATATCAAGAAGTTTTTTTATCTTAAGGTAATTGTTGCCTCAGACCTTACTGATAATATTAGAGGTTCCCTTCAGAAAAACAATTGTTTTACTAGATTCTTACAGCATCAATGATTACTTCTACTTCACCGAAAAAATGGATACTCTTTCATTTTCTTTTGTCCATGAAGAAATTTAACAAAGAACAAAAAAAAATTAGAAATGGTACTAGCATATGCAAGTAGGTTGTATTTGCTAGTCAACATTGCCCAGGTTAGCTTGGAATTAGATTTAGCTCTTCTCAGAAAAATCGAATCCTCCATTAAAATCATATAGAAAATATAAAACAGCCAGAAGATGAGCTCGGAAATTTACATACCAGCAGTTGACTGGAAAAATTCTTCCAAGTCTTTCCCTTGCTCTGCAAAAAACCAGAAATGACTTCAGTTTCCATTTTATTTTTTTTAGGTTTTAACCCAATGAAAATAATAATATAGTGAAATACTACAAAGAAAGGGCTACAATGTCAAATAATATTCATACAATTAGGCAAATGGTTATGAGATGTATGCACTATATAAGACAACTACATGCGGCTACTCGTATTTTAAAAACAGAAGAACATTTGACCCTATAATACAGACTGCTACACAAAAGAAGGCCATATAACTGTAAGAACAAGACACAGGCTTTATCTAAAACAATTTCCAGATCCTTATAAACAAGCAGGTACTTGATACAACTCTGCACTTATGAATACATGAAGGAAAGGGAAACAAGAAGCCTCACCATTTTCATATTCTAAAGCTTGAAGGATCATCTCCACCTAGTAGAAACAAAGGGAAAAGAGCAGAATCAGACCATCCATTGTCGAATTCCAGTACCAGTGATCAAACACAACTCATCCATTAACACAGCACATGACATTCTAATTTGACACTGGCATTTTCCGTGCTATGAATCAAAATCATGATTTTTAAGCTACACCATAGATTCCTTATTTGATATTCCTTCCTAGCAGATTGTTTCTTGTACAGAATTTTACAATATCCAAAACAATTTCCACATTAACAAAATCTCGAAACACTCCCACAATAAAGACATACCTTATCAAAATCCTTAACAATTTTAGCTTCTGGTGTCGAATTCTCCTCGTACTCATTCCACAACTCACTCATTTCCTTCGCTACAAATTCACAAAATCAATTGGTTCGCCATTAAACAATCACACAAACAAAAAGAAAACATAGAAATAAAACAAACTACAACCTCTTGATTCTGCGCCAAGCAATTCGCACATATGCTCCAATGCTTCCCTCTCTTTTCTGCTTTTTTCAGCCTTCGGAACCCCATCCGAAGGCGTTATGTCTCCAACAATTGCCTCAGCGATATCATGAACTATCGCCATTTTTACACATCTGAAAAAACAAAAAATAATAATAATTACCAAAAACCATCAAATGCAAGCAGTAATAAAAATAAAAAATAAAAAAACTAACTTGTCACGATCAATGCCGGGAATATCAGGTGCAATCAGAGCCATTAATCCCATTCTGTACATATGATCTGATATTGACTCTGGTCCTTTTATGCCCCTCTTTACCCATCCTGCTCTCTTCGTAGTCTATTTATTTCAAAAAATCAAAACAAAAAATTATAGCATATGCAAACAGAACAACAACTTTTTGAGCCAGTTAATAAACATTTATCGATTTACTTCGATTCTCAGTTCTCACCTTGAGGCGGTGACAAAGAGAGAGAAAATCAATCGTGGAGGAAGGAGAGGGCGAAGGAGAAGGAGAAGGAGGAGCGGTGTCGTTTGTGGTGAGGGAAGAGGGAGAGGAGGAAGGTTGGGTGGCCATACGACGGAGTTTGGAGGGAGTGAAGGAATTGAAACGGAGTTGAGCAGAAGTGAAAGACGGTGCGAGGAAGAGTAGCGCGGATGATGACGATTTACAGAGTAAATTTCGGCTTCCACTTCCCATTTTTGGATTTCTTTTCCTATTTTTTCTTTTCTTTTTTGGAAATTGTTTATAATAATACTGTGCGAGTATTTTCTTTAACCAAAAAAAAATTGAAAAAGAGGAAAAGACAGACAGAGAATCCGTATATACCACAGTACCACACTACATAATGGGCTTGTATTGATTAAATCTGGATCGTTCACGCTTCCAAGAGATAATACTTTAACTTTGCGTTATCGGTTTAGATCCAGTCATGTAGCATATAGAAATACACTAGATTGGTGGTCCGACATTCAGTCATTTAGATTTGTAGCGTATAGAAATATGGTGTTCCATGTTATTTAGGAATAAAGTCACTTTAAGATTAATAGAGATTTTGGATAAAATTATAAATGAGTTCTTTTAAAATATTTAAAAAATATTTTTTTATTATTTTTTATATATGTTTGACAAATGGATCTTAAGCAATTTTTATTTTGTATTTGGAGTCTTTTGTTAAGTGGAGAAAGTTTTCATTTCATAAAATATAATTGATAAATTTGTTTTACTTATTCTTGTGGCTTTTTTTGTTAAGCGAGGGACATGGACCATTGCTCAAGTTGCCAATATACTTTAGTCAGATCTGTTAATGAAAATATATCCTTTGATATTTTTAAAAGGATTCAATGATTCTATTTGGTAACAAACTAAAAATTAAATAAGAAAAATGTAACTTTATATAAAGCAAAATAAAAAAAAATTAAACTTAATTCCTAGTAAATTAAATGCTACAGGATGAAATTAAAAGGAAAAAAAAAAGATAAAACAAACTGACCCGAGTCAACCCAAACTAACCTGCCAAATGCATGATCTGATCATGAAATTAGAATAACCTTTTAAAAAGAAAATTGAATAAAAATTTGAAACTCATTTATCAAATCAACTCAACGTTGAGGAACAAAACTTAAAAAAATTATTTAACAAAAAAAAGCAACTACAAAAAAAACATGAGCCAACTCGGATTAGTTCGTCAAGCCCACTACTTGAGACATAAGATGGAGATAATCTAATAGAAAAAAAAATAAAAAATAAAAAATCACGAATCACAATCCTTAACAAATCTAATATTAAATAATAAAATTAAAAAAAAAATTAAAATGATTTAAAAATATCAAAATCAACCTAGGCTAACCTTCCAAATGAATAACTTGGCTTATGAGGTTGGGATTACCCTTCCTTGGAAGGCAAACTTAAAAAAATCATGAAGTCAAATTCTCAATCAATAAAATATTCAGGTATAAAATTGAAAAAATATCAATGAAAAGAAATCTAAAACAAAATAGATACCAATAAAAAGAATGAGGACCAAATTTAATATAAAAATAAAATGTAACCAAATATTGAGGAGTAAAATTGAAAGAAAAAAATCAATTAAGAAAAATATTTGAAACAAAACAAATATCAACTAAAAGAATGAGAATCAAATTTTATATAAAAATCAAATGATATCAAATATTGAGGGAAAACCAAAACATTGAAGACCAAATTTGATTAAAAAAAATGACAAAATGCCTTTAAATTTTGGCATGCTTGGCTTGAATTTTGAGAAGATGAGAAAGAAAATAAAGGAGAAGAAAGAAAAGATCACTATAAACTCATCGTTGATCTACCATGGACACGCGTCCCACCATTAGATAGAGCTTGTTGAGACAGTTCTAGGCCACCATGAAAGGCAACACAATGACATTGAAATAGGTCACATATATCATAAAAGTGTGGCGGCCTCTTTAGATGGACCAACCTAGCTGCCCTTCTTGACTTTTTCAATCCTTGTTATTTTTTATATATATAAAAAAAAAAAAATGGATCTCCTTTGATGAGAGTCATCAAGCAACACTGCATGATCCATTACATGTGCTAATTGAGCATATTACAAGGTTAAAAGCTAAGAAGGTTGAAAAGGTATTCATTTGGTTAATTCAGAGATATTTGAGTTTTATTTTTTTACAAGACTTTAAATTCAACTTATTTTTCTACTTATAGGCAAATTGCGTTTATTTTTGTAATATATAGTTTTATATTATACATATCTTTCTATCTAACCATTGGATTGAGATGATTTTTTGTCAGATGATTCTGAAAGCTTTTTTTTTATAAAAGTTAAAATTTCATAAAAATTAGAAATTAAAAAAAAAAGCCTTACGATAAAGACTGTAAACTATCATACGGAAATTACATTAGTTTCCTAGTTGATTTAGGATTATTTTTCTATTTTATTTGAAACTTTTTTATTATTTTTTTCTAGTTTTGTTTAGGATGTTTTACCTAGCATGAATAGGGATTATTTATTTTATATTTAGGTTTTAATATAAGATATGGATTGATTATTCAGAAATAAAACTTATGTGTGATAGTTTACTCTTACTTTTTCTTCATCATCAAAAATTTTCAAAAACTTATAAAAAATTAATTGTCTTTGTGAAGTTCATTTTTAACCTACATTTTTTGTTCTTTATAATCCATGGCTCGAGGTTTTGTCCTTATAGATTTGGTTTTTAGTTCATTATAATCAACATATCAGGATTTTTTATGCAATAATTTCAATGTCTCGGTCCAAGTAATCATTATGTCGGATTCTTTATCATAATCTAATTTTAGCGTTCTTTTATTTTTGTTTTTTGTTTGTAGGTTCAAGGGTTTTTACTTTCCAAGTTCACATCACCCTAAGTTTTAATTTTTTAGTCAATAAAATGTATTTGATTTTGCAAAATCAAGCATTAAACACATGTCAAACCTTTTTCTTGACATTGTTGGATCTCTATACATAGGCAAAAAAAAAAAAAAATCAAGGAATGAGAAAAAAAAAATGAATGTTGAATCTTTCCAAATGCAATTTAGCCCCGATGCTTGTAAAATAAGTTCATATCTAGGCAAAAAAAGAAGAAGCTTAGTACTTGTTCATTGTTCAAATAAGTCCCAATTACTTTAATTGTTCTAATTTAATCTTATTTTTATTTTATTTTCAAATCAAGCATCAATGAAGAGGTTTTTTTTTTTTTTTCTGACATAACAAGTAGCCAAAACTAACCAAACAAAACAAATAATTAAGTGCAAATCACAAATTAATCAAATAAAAAAAAAAGTGAAGAAAAAACACATTGATGAAAAGTGCATTGACTTGCAATGAATAGTAAAAAGCTTATGCATTTTAGTTTTTTCTTTAATGTAAAAATTACTAGCTTTAAAACCCGTCTTATGCTACATGTAGATTTTCAAAAAAAAAATTTAACATAATAGAAAAATATATCAATATTACATATACATTTTATTGAATCATTTTTTAAAATGAAAAATGCAAAGATTATATTTATATTTAATAAACTAAATTAAAAAAAAAAAAATGAATCAATCAACTATATAAGAGTTGTTGAAGTTAATTAAATACTAAATTATTAAGTCAATATTTCTTTTAAAAGAAAAAAACAGATGAGTATATAAATATGTAATAACCACTTCTCTTTTGAAATTATGTGGGTTTATTTATTTTATCTTAGAGATTATTTTTTCTCATCAAGAATAAACTTTTTTTAAAAAATATATAATACAAATACAATTTATTTATATTAGCTATAAAAGGAAAAAAAATGAAAATATAAAGGGGTAATTATAAAAACTCTACCATAGTCTATAGTTTAATTGCATTTTAACTTTCACGTTATACTAATAATAGTTTGCATTCTCAGGGCAAAAAATACATATATAAATATTTACATGTTTGCCTTTATATTCAATTTAATATTTAAAAATCCACCGGAGCCCAGAGCCTCATCAAAATAACGAATTGTGGTGGTTAAAGAAGCATTTTAACAAACAGCTTGTATGCGTGCTTGAAAAGAAGCATTTTGACACTTCTCAACAATGAAAGATTGAAGCTCAGGAAGGTGGCTAATGCCAGAAGGCGGATTGAAGAAGTGGTTTCCAGAAAAATTCAATCTTTCAAGAAAGGATAAACTCCTAAGATCAACGGAACTTGTTGCTTCAAACAAACTAGCATACCTTAGATCTAGTTCTCTCAATGAACTCAAACTATTGAAAGAAGCTGGTAGCATAGCTCTGGAGCTAGAACAGCTTTGTGGTTAAAGCCACGATAAAAATCTTAAAAACCAAGATTTAGATGGTATATGTTGTTAAAGCCACCAAATAATAACTTTGTCAGCTTCTTCAAATATTATTTAAAACTAAACATGCTTCTTCCATTGTGTTGGTGTGATATAAAACAAATGGAGCTAGGTTGGGACTCACCAAGGTCTTCCAAGGTATGGTGGTTTGACCACTCCCACATCATGAAATTATTGGAAAAACGAGCTTCATTGATCTTTCACCGGGTTCCAAAGAAATTTGCAATCTGATGCATCAATGTTGCTAGATAGAACATCCAAAGCAAGAGGAAGAAAATGTGGATTCTAGATTTTGACCATTTCGTTCTAAGACTCAGAGTGCATCGATTTCTATTCAAGTGAATTCCATGGAGTCCAAAGGTTATGAAACCAATCTTGTAGGCTACACTAATCCACTGCGCAAAAAAAATTGAACCCTTTTAACAATCTGAAAACCCAGTTTCTCCTTGAGTTGATCCTAGGGACTTCATTGAAACCAAATTCCTTCCTTGCTTTTTAGATATGTCGACAAAAGGAAAGCTATTCGAAACTTAGATTGCGTTTATTTTTTATAAAGTGATTTTTGAAAAAATTATTTTTTAAATTTTTTTTGTTTTTGTTTTTGTTTGTTATTAAAAAAGTTGGTCAACAAAAAACATGTTATGGTTAATAGAAAACACTTTCATGACAATGAAAAATTTGGCTTGATTTTTAGGGAAGTGTTTTCCTTTTATTTTGGGCAGAAAATACTTTTTTTAAAAATTATGAAAAAAAATTAGAAATATCATATTATTTGTTGATTATTTCAAATTTGGTCTTTAAATTTTTTATTGTCATATATTTTTTGTTAAATTTTTTTTTCAATTTCATCCCTTAAAATTTGATTTGATTTTTTATATTAACTTTGATTTTTATTTTTATGATTGTTATTTACTTTTCTCTTATCATTTTTTTAATTGAAATTTTTTATTTATCAAATTTGGTCTTCATTCTTTTGATTATTACTTATTTTATTTAAAATAATTTATGAAATTGTAATTATTATTATTTTAATTTCATCATCTTTTAATTTTTTTATCTGTTAGATTTGATCTCTATTATTTTGATTATTATTTATTTTATTTGAGATAATTTATGAAATTATATTTTTTTTCAATTCCATTCTCATTCAACTTTTAGGTCATGGACTCTATTGGGTTAAATAATTTTTTATAATTTTTTTTACCTAAATATATGATAACAAAAAATAGAGAAATTTTATTTAAAAAAAATTGAAAGAAAAAAAATTAAATAATAAAAGAGATGACAACATATTGAATTAATCTGGATTTGTAGCTTTATCCATCAAACTCACAAACTTGGGTTATAAATTTCATTGATTTTAATAATTTTTTTTATTATTTTTTTTCTAAATATATGAAAACAAAAATAAAGAGAAAAAATTTCTTTTAAAAAAATTAAAGGATGTAATTGGAAGGAGCAAAATTGAAAGACAAAAAAAAAAATACAAAAAAGACCAGGCACATGGGCTTTCAATCAAAGTTTTATCCTCTATATTTTATATTGGTAATGAGATTTCTTCGTATGTTATATTTTGATTTTTATGTTTAATTTTTTCTCAACCTTAACAAATTATACTTCTATTTTTGCATCGAATGACTAAATGGAAAAAAACAATTGAGAACACAAAAAAGAAACTACAAACATTTTAGTATATGTTATAATTTTAATAAATCACATTTCTATTTTTGTTTACAAGGATACAATAAAAAAAATCGAGAATAAATAAAAAGCTACCATGATTGTTATATATATATTATATATAGGAGTTGCGAAATGAGGGAACATACAATTTCAATCAACAAATAACAAACAAGTAAATAAATACATGCACATAAAATTACTGTCTACGGCGAACATATTTAAATTCTATTTATTTTTATATTTTAAAAGTATTTTTAAAAAAAAAAATTAAATTTTTATTTATTTTTTTATTTGCTTTATATTTAAATATTTTTTATATTTTTATATCATTTTGATATATTGATTTCAAAAATAATTTTTAAAAAATAAAAAATATTATTTTAATATATTTTTAAATAAAAAATAATTTAAATTCTTTAAGATTGATCCTTGATTTGTGTTGAATTGTACTAGCAAGCTCATCAATAATAAAGAGCGGTCCCCTTTGCAGAGAATGACCGCTGCAAGAGAGCAATCACTGGAACAAGCCTGTTTCCTCTTCCGCCACATTCTCCCACGTTATAGTTTTCTCTTGATCGCATGATTGGCTGCGTTTTAAGGTTCACATTTAATTCTTCTGGCAAGCAAATGGAAAAGATCACCAGCTTTTGACAAGAATGATTATTAGCTTTTCGATTGGTAGAAGAAAAGGAAAAAAAGTGGCCTTGCCGTTGCAACATTCATTTGGTCGATGACGACACCGAAGAATTTCAAATTGAATTTGAGTCTTTTCACAGTTGGTGTGATGGTCTTTAGAAAAAAATTGTTTTTCAAAATTAGGTTGGGCTCATACCTAATTAACTCCTATAAAATAAGTTCTTTTTAGCAAAGATATATATAAAAAATAATAAATAGCAAAAAAAAAAAAACATGTATGAGAGTGTATGTTGTGATTGTTATGTTTGATATTATATAATTGTTTATGTTTACTTATTTAGTGAAATGTATTTTACATATTTCAGGTCATGTCGTAACCTGTTTTTTGATGTCTTTGTTTTTAATATATTTTTATTTGAAAAGTTAAAAAATTAAAAAATAAAGTGCGAAATAACAAGTGAAGAAATATAAAACAAAATAAATATAGAAGTTTGAGTCCCTCTCCAACACAACTAAGAGATAAAGAGATATGCACATAAGAGATAAAGAGTTAGAAGGATTAAGATGAGTGAAAAATAAATGGAGAAATGTCTATAAATAGACCAAGAAGTGCAAAAATTTCACATAAGCACACCTTAAAAATACATAGAGAGAGAAAAAAAACCATATAGAAAACACTAACTTATCATTAAAAAACAAGCACAATACAACTTACCTTAGGTATGATGCTTTAGGGTGATGTTTATCTTCCTTCTAGTATAACCAATCATTTACCTAAAACTCTGAAAATTAGTTAGGTTCTTAGTTATCATAAAATTAGACGGTGATTCTATTTCTCATTTTTTATCCTTAGTTCACCGAGATGTTCTATGCAATAGGTCACATGAAATTATCTTGTGGAGTCTAGAGTTGCAAACATACCATGTAAAGTAATCAAGGAGAATAATTATCTTTACCGTATAGCTAACCTATAAAACGAGTTGTTCATGTAAGGGTTATAAGTTGGAGAATTAATGGGTGCCATGTAACACTGTTGGGTGGTAATGCAAGGCAACATATGCATGACAATATATTTTTTTTCTTTTTCTTTCACTTACATATTGTTCTGTTAAGCTAATTTGTTGACTAAATTGAAGAGTTAACTTAGAGAAAAAGGAATATTCCTTACATGTTGTCTAATTAAGCTAATTTAGGGACTGAATCGAAGAGTTAATAAAGAACTAAGGACTAAATTGAAGAAAAAGAAGAAAGTAGATTAGGTGCATAAAATGCAAACACTAATGTGTGAGACAACTATAGTCTTTGCATGATGCATATGACTTCATCCCGCCTTTAAAAGTAGTCTTCATTGATGTTGTTGGATTCATCTCAACAAAATCTTACTCTCGATCTAAAACTTATAGCTAGAAGAGTAGTGTTTTGACTACTTGTCCTTATATCCATTTTCTTTTCTCTCTCTCTCTCTCTCTCTCTCTCTCTGAAAACTCTCTCTCATTTTCTTTTCTTTTCTAGGCCTGCCCTTTGGCCCAATAAATTTGCCTATATAGTCTTTAAAATTATGTGCACTTTTTAAGAATCCTATATTTTTCTTATGAAAATGAGGAGTGCTAGTAGTTTAGTGTGCTACAACAAATAATAGGTAAGAAAATATATTGTAAAGAGCCAAGTTAAGAGAGCAGCATGAGGGCTCTTTTTAGTTTTTTGGTTTTATTTTTTATTGAAGGGGGTGAATTTGAATGATCAACATAGTTGAAGAACATGCTCATGCCTGAATGAAAAATTAGATAGAGATGGTAAAAAAAGCATGGAGAATTTTCATAAAGACTTTCTAGTTACTTCAAAAAATTTAAACATTTGGGTGAGATGACCCCTTGTATCCTTAGGTCTTATTAAGGGTTTTAGCATTTAAGATGAATAGATATCATTTTATACGCGAGTGTAGAAGACCATTTCCATGCGAGGTGGATAATATTTTGTGCTTGGGAAAAAGTCGTGTATTGGCGAGTGTTGTGATAACATGAATGAAAGTGTTCCTAGGTTGTCCCTAGGTGTCTTTTTTATATTAGGGTTAGGTATTATACCAAGCCTAAAGAGAGAATAATAAACCTATTGTTCCAAGTAGGAGAAAAAGAGAATACATAGAGAAATTTCCATGATGGATGTTTTAGAAGATCATTATATAAAGACATGGAGATTTCATTTAAAGATATAAAGATTAATTTTTCTATGAAGAATGTCTAAAAATTAAGCGAGATAGTCCTATACTCAAACAAAGATCATAGTATATAAGAATGAGTAATTGAATGTGCTAGAATAAGATGTTCATAATCGAAAAAATTGTTTATGCATTCATTATAAATTATTTGGAGAATTTGTATGGATACATAGGGATGAGAAATACTATAGAGAAAAACATATGAAGAATAATAAGAGAGACAATATTTTTTTTTATTGAAAATATTAAATAATTTTGTTATGCAAATAGAGGTATAATTCCTTAAAAATTTTTTACCTTTAGCAATGTATTATGGTATGCACCAACCGTTTTTTTTTTTTTTTTTTTTATTGTATTTCTTTCCTAACTATTAGAAGTAACCATTAATAATTGATCTTTTATATCTTATTAGGGTATAACAATCCTTGTATCATGTCCATTATCATGATGAAAGAGATAAAATTTATTATAGCTTTGTATGTTCACATCGCTCATCATAGGAGGGGGGTATTCCATAAGTTTATTTCCTTTAATGATAACTAATGCCTTAATTTGTGTGGTGTTTAAAAACGTGGTCATAAGCTCAAGAGACATCAATTAATTATGAATGGACCCCTTTTGGATTAGGTTTGGTAAGAGATCAATTGTGCTTGGAAGATTCTTTTATTTCTTGTTAGAACTAAAGATGTCTTTATTTGTTCAAACTTACCTCTTTTACAAGGATTTAGTTTTTTTATTAATTGTTTAACTTTAAAAATAATTTGATTGGGGAACGTGTATAGTCGTTCACATAGAATATAGTTATGGACCCCATTAATTAGGGCCATCATAGCAACAAGTTAGAGCAGATCTTTAATATTTATAATTTTCTTGTTAAATGTTTTTAAATATGCTTTACTGCTCATATCTTCTTGTTGTGTGATGGCAAAAAACTTAAATATTATTGTTTTAACTGGTATGTTTAAGCTAACGTAGGAGGTGAGTTTGATACAGAGATTGTGAAATTTAATAATAGAGCCAAACTATAGTTTATGGTATCATGCCCAAGCATACTCACAAAACATCATCAAAAGTATTTTGTACATAACATCACTATCTTGTATTACAAGCTCTAGGTTGCTTCATATATTTTATATTTGTTCTCTTGGGTCTATAAGTCCATTATAGTTGTTTAAATCCTTTTTCTCATGCACACAATCCTTAGAGAGACAGGTGTGCAACATTTAATTAGAAAGTAGATAATCTCTCACTTCGTAAAGACAATATTCATTCTTAATAACTCATATAATTATTGACCTAAACTCGTAAGGGGATTTTATTTTTTAAAGTGTACATGAGTAAAATTTGGATATGGATTGATGACAATAACCATTTCTATAGCTAGGACTTATAAATTCTTTGTTTTTAGATCTCTAGAGTTCAAGCCTAGAGCATCTAGTTTGAGAAAGATTTTCATGGTGGGAGTTGTTTTAACATAAGGTTGAAGTATGACTATTCTCATTTCTACTTTCTTACACATTAATCTAGACCATTTCTTTAAGAAAATAAAGTTGTTTATGTACACTTAGTGGCATATATAATAGAGCTAGTTGTTCTGTCATTTGTTTATGTAAAAAAGGAATGAACTAACTTCCTTTTAATTTCCCACAAATGGCGCCACTGATGAAGTTAAGAAAAAAACTTCAAATTGAAAAAAATTTCTATTTTCTATATGAAAATTGCATTTTAGACATGACATTTAATTATAAAATGATTAATTTTATATAGAAATCATCTCTATAAAATTAAGTACCTTTCTTATTTTGTTACTTATACCACTCACTACCAAAAACCTAGAAAATATTGACTGAATATTATGTCAATATATAATGAAGATTTTGTCAGCATTGAAAGATTTTTATAGAATCGGTAATGAAATACTATTGTTAAAAAAGCATCTTGTCTAATTTTATATTTCGTTAGCAATTCCATCAACATTTATTTTCTTGATCTAATTTTCCATCAGTTATTCCATAGGTAAGTTGCTACATATTTTGTAAGTCTCACAAAAAATTCTAGAATAGGTGTGAAATTTTTGGTGAAAATGCCGATGGAATTGCATTTTCATCCACAATTCCATAAGAGATTTCTATTTTTTTTTTTTTGTTATAATCCCCAAGCCAACGATTAGTTGCTCATAACAAACACATAATCACAACAAAAAAGCATCTCCAAAAATTAACTTATACAAATTTCACAATAAGTAATGCTAAAATGGATTACATAGACTTATGAGTTTTCACAGCTGGAAGATTTAAGTGACAAATTCATATAAATGCAAATAGATATAAGTAATATATTAAATTTGTAGCAGGAAACCATTAAAATTCCAATTAAAATACAATCAAATCAACAATATGAAGTGTGTATATATATACTTGGTACATCACATTAAAGGTGCTAAAAAGGTGAATGTGGAGAAAGAGGAAAAGATCCTGAACTAGAAGATCCAAGAAAAGGAGGAAAGGTACATTTATAGTTGCACTTAGATGAGCATAATACATCTTATTTTCTTATAGGTGTTTTACTCATATTCTCCATCTCAACAATTATTTGTTCCTAAAAGCGTTTATGGACAATAATTATCAAATTCTTATGATGTATAACTTTGGCCAAAATATGATATGACTACAATTAAAACAATACATCACGCGCTCAATTCTCGAGCTAATGATATAAGCAAATCATAAACTTGATTTCTAATTGGTCCTTTACTTGTAGCAGCCTCCAACCACACTTGAGAATCATGAAGAGAATGGGTGAAAATGTTTTCACCAAATTTTACAATTATATTAGCGTTATATGTCTCATATAAAATTTTATAAATTTCATAAATTCAATTATATTGTATATTATTAACACAAATAAACACTCTTAAACTAATGATAACTATAAAAAAAACTTACAACACTTCTGCCCTTGTATTGATATTTTTTTTCTCTTTTACTTTATCCTTTTTTCTACATAAGTTTTCTAATGTTATTCCACTAGAGTCAATTCTCCAACCACAAGAAATAGTTTTCAAAATTTTAAAAACTAGTAACTCCAATTAGAGATTATTTATTTAACCTTAAACTATCCCCGCTAAACATCTACCATATATATCCATTCATGATGGTCATAAAGCTTACTTCATTAAAACAAAGGCTCTTTAAATGATCACTTCATCATAGAGGTGATAAAACAAGGAGCTTCAATATAAGTGAGCTAGAAAATCAATTTAAGAAACCTATTTTCAAATAAATTTAAAACTTAAAATAAATCTGGAAAAAAAAATAACATTATGACAAAAAAAAAAAAAAATTATATAGAGGGGTTTGTCCTTCTAGTTTTACTATCCATTTGCTTGAAATAGGCTCTATCAAAGAAAGGATGACTGATATATTGTTCTTGGTGGTTTAGCCTTAGTTTGAAACTTTTATATTAGGTGTCTTTTCATAATCATCATCTAAATTTATGGCACAATCATCGACACCAGTACTTAATGAAACAGTAATACCTGAAAAAAAAATAACACAATTCGGAAATTGAAACAAAATGCACTCAGCATTAGTGTGAAAAAAAAAGGATAAAACATATGTTATCAATTGGAACATATTTAATTTTCCCTAAATTTTTAACTTAACCATAAAATTGACAAAAATCAATTGAAACCCATTAAATTATCCATTATTTTTTTAATTCTAACACATGTAAATTATAAAATCACTCTCAACCTCATAAAGTGACAAATTAAATCCAACTATCCCAAATCTCAAACAAACTATAAAATATAAATCATACATTAATATAATAGAATTATCATTGATAAAACAAGTAAAACAATTAAATATTCAAGCAAATTACAAATATTTACATATAAATTTCAATAAATTAACTTCAAATATAGATGTGCTATATATATATAAAAAAATGGGTTTACTTACTTGATGGAGTGAAATCTGACAAGAAATGAAACCAAGAAAAGGAAGCTGCCCTGACGCTACTAGACAAAGATTGCGTTGGTGTCAGCGAGTTGGGTTGCTGGATTAGGGGCGCAAAATAATTATTAAAATGAGAGAGAGAGAGAAAGTGATTCTAATTGAATTAAGAACAAGAAATGAGAAGATGAGAGGACTATCGGCCTTTTAATTCATTTTAAAATCATCAAGAAAATTTTGTTCATAATTTGACATTTAAGCAATGTTAATAAAATTGTCGATGAATATTTATTTTATTTTGTTGCCATTTGCATATAGAATTATTAATTTATTGTCATTTTTATCTATAAACAACCACATAATATTTTCCATTAATATTTTTATTGTTTTTTAAAATAAAAAAAAATTCTACGAGTGATTCTTCCTGCACCACTTGAATGGATGTGTGTTTTCTGTTGCTATATTTCTGCTCAAAGGCTAATAAATCTCCGAAACAGTGATCAATTTCCACACCATAGAAGAAATCAAAATTCAAGATTTTATAAAAAGAAAATTTCAAGATTTAAGGAATCCACGTCTTACAAAGATTTCGTGCTGAAACGGTGTCGGTGGATGAGATGTCTTCATTATGAAATAGACCAGTGCTTTCATTTAATTAGACGTCTATAGAAATTTAAAAAAGTATAGCTGTGGCTCCAATATTCCTCCCATCTAGAACTATCCCTTTATAATTGTTTATCGATACACCTCCCAAACATTCCCACATGCTAGCCAATCAAAACTGTCGGTGGCTTTTCTCCCTTTTCTTTTATTTCATTTTATTAGCCATTCCCCACGCTGTTTCTGCAACCTCTCATTGGATTCTTCTTCATCACTAAAAAAATCCCAAAAGAGCTGCAGCTATCATTGTGATGTTTAGTTGGAGTGTATTAGCACCATTAATAATTGCTGATTTAGACAATAAAGAACAAGAAAGATTAACCAACAAGACAAACAGTATAATAGAAAATATGATAATAATTGTTTTTTAAAGTATTTTTAATTAAAAATATATTTGAAATAATATATTATTTTTAAAAAAAATTATTTTTAATATTAATATATCAAAATAATTTAAAAATACTAAAAAAATATTAATTTTAAATAATATATATAAAAAAAGTACGGTAACAGTACGAAGGACCATAACAAAGCCCACGGCCCAAACGCTTTCAATTCGCATCATTGTCGGCAAAGCAAGCAGTAAATCTCAAATGGGACATTGGCTAGTACAAAGCTTTACAGCTGGATCTAAAAGATGCGATGAATTTAATCCAGTTGATGCCGTACGTTGTCATTTTTGTCGACAAAAGTGGGACCCAACATAGATTTTGTTATGCTTGCTTATTAGCGCGTGTAATATATATAATATTAATAAAAAAAAAAGGTGAAATAACAGAAAAACATCAAAAGGTAAAATAAAAAAAATATTTATAGTCTATTGCTATTAAAATAGCAAAATCTAAAAATATATTTAAAAAATTCTAGAAGCATGTTGATGCTATTACGATTTCACTATACTATAACAAAATCTTGACAGAAAAGAATTATCAAACACAAAAAACATTTATCAACAATAACTCAACTGTGCTATATTTATCATTCAATGATGATAAATAACTTTTTGTTTTTTATGATAAATGTGTCCATTTAAGTTATGATTAGTGATTTTTTTAGGTGTTATTAAATTTGTTTCATCTTGAATTATGATTGGTGATTTTTTTAGGTGATGTTAAATTTATCTCGTCGAGATATCATAAACAAAATTTCCATGTATTTTTTTTTTAAATTATCTCCTCTCTCATATCTAATTTTTTAGATATCAATATTCTGAAAAGTGAAAAAAAAAAAAAAAAGGTTTTGTTTTTCCAATGTTGTGCTAATTTCTAAAATAAAAAAATCATTGATTCGTTACCTTTATAATATTTAGAAGCTTAATGTGCCTTATGAGTTCCATCTCATCAATCAATCATTTATCTGAAATTCCATTATTTCGTTACAATCAACCAAAAATAACCCAAACAATTTTCACTACAGTCCTCAGAGCAGTGAAAAAGGAAAAGAATTATTACTATCGAATGTGTCAAGTGGATAATCTTCCTTTACATAAACAAAAATAATTAAAATAAACAACAAAATTGAGGTTTGCCCCTCCAAGGAAAAGAATAACGTGGCTTTTCCACTTTTTTTTTTTTTTACTTTTTCGACCTTGTCAGATTTTCTGTTTCCCATCTGTCTTTTTTTTTTTTAATGGAAAAACAGCGAAGCAGCCAAAAAAAAAGTAATAAAAAAAAAAAATCTAATTTACAGCTTTCCCATGATTATATCCGTAGTAAGAGAGATACCACTTAACAAACTTCTTCAACCCGGTTGCCAAGTCAGTAGTCGGTTTATACCCAAGCTCTCTGTGGGCCAAACTAATATTTGCATGAGTGAACGGTACGTCACCGTTTCCAGGCATATCCACAAAATTTCTTTTCGCTTTAACCTTTAAATGCCTCTCCAGTAAGCTCACGAGTGTCGGTACCGTAACAGGAGACGTGTTACCCAGATTAAAGATCCGATAAGGAGCGGGTCCCCGCTTCTTCCCACCAGACCCGGTGCTTTTACCCGAAGTATCCAATGACCCAACACAACCTTTTACAATATCATCAATAAAAGTAAAATCCCGAGCCAAGTCAGCCCGATCCTTGCCACGATAAACTGTGATCGGTTTCCCTTGTAAAATGTTTCTCGTGAAAGAAAAGTAAGCCATATCGGGTCTTCCCCATGGACCGTATACAGTAAAAAACCTTAAGCCAGTAATTGACAGACCGTAAATATGATTGTAGGTATGAGTAATTTCCTCACCGGCCTTTTTTGTAGCCGCATAAAGACTAGCGGGCTGGTCCGTCCGATCAGACTCGGAGAAAGGGACCTTTTCATTTAAACCGTACACAGAACTTGATGAAGCCCAGACGACAGACGGCTGAGGGTTAGCCGATTTACAAGCTTCAAGAAGAGTGACCAGGCCGGCTATATTAGAATGCACGTAAGAGTGTGGATTCTCCATGGCGTATCTGACTCCAGCTTGAGCCGCCAAATGCATCACGTGAGTGAATGCCACGGTATCAAAAAGCTTAGCTATTAACCGCGCGTCGTTTATATCTCCTTCGACGATAAAAATCCCTTGGTTGTTAAGGAGAGATTTTCGGGCCCTCTTCAACGACGGGTCGTAGTAGTTGTTAAAATTGTCTATCCCGACGACGCCGTCTCCGCGCTTCTTGAGAGCTAAAGAAACGTGGCTTCCAACGAAACCGGCTGCTCCGGTAACAAGAACAGACATGCCGTTAGAACGGTGTATCTGGGCAGAATGGCGGATTTGTTTCTCCCACTGAATACCACCCCAAGAAGCGGTGAAATACCGGCTACTGGTATAGACAAAAGATTGGAAACTCAAATACGACGCCGTTAAAGCAACCAAGAAAAGTGCCCACAAGAACATGGTGCTCGTGGAACCGAAGCAACGGTGGAAGTGGCGATTCATGGTGTGGGCTCGATCGATCTTGAACTTACCAGGTGTTGAAGGGAATAGCTCTTCCTCTAGTGATGGCATTTTCTTTCGATCTCCTTGGGGGTTCTATTATGTGTTCTCTTGGGTGATACTTGGAGTTTCTTGAAACAGGTATTGGTTGTCTTGATTTGAAAAGAAAATTGGGTGGTTTTTATTTTGATTAGAGAAGATGAAATAATAATAAAAAAGATACAAATGGAGAAATACAGATGCAGAGAAAATAATGGGAACTGCACCTACTAATGGAAGGAAGGGGAAGGAAGGGATATATATAGTGGTAACCCACAAAGAGGCAACAAGTAATACGCGTGAACGCGTTCAGGGACGGCCAGCCAGATTGGAATAGAAAGAAACAGAGAGAGACTGTAAAGAGACAGAAGATAAACAGCAAGAAATTATTGTTACCTTGTATTTTGTTGGGTTTTGGACTTTTAACAGAGAGAAAAGTAGACAAAGAGAGACCACTCTCGAAAAATTGTTGTCGTAGGGGTGCGAGTGTGAACACACCGCTTGGGAGATTGTCTAGAGAGAGTGAACTTGCACAAAATTATGTTGAAAAAATGAAATAGTAGTCATAAATTATGTTGAAAAAACTATGTTAAAGAGAAAGAATAATTTTTTTAACTGTTGGTTTAATGAATTAATTTTAAAATTTAATTTTTTATCTAACTCGAGTTTTAAACTAAATCGTGTGGGAATTAGCCCGAATTAAATTGATTAATTTTATAAATCAAAATACAATCTTTATAATTGATAAAAACATAACTTAACTTTTAACAAAACTTTAAAATGAAATTTTTTTTTACAAAAACTATTAAAACAATGGCATGTTATATTGATATAGTTTCCATGCAAATCATGTCATGGACTTTATTAAGTTTAATAATTTATTTTTTATAAAATATATTTTTAATTATATGATAAAAATATATAATCACAAAATTGAGCATCAACTTAAAAATAAAAAACTATTTGAAACAATGATAACCCTAAAAAGAGCAAATAAAATAAATAAATAATGCAGTTTATTTCTCAACAAATCCAAAATTGAAGGATAAAATCAAGAAAAAAACTGTTAAAACAATTAACTGTCAAAAAAAAAAAACATATATGACTAGTGGGTGAACTCATCAAACCTATGACCCGAGCAACACGAGCTAACACACCAAACCCATGAACCGAGTTATGGACTCTAGTGAGATTATAATTTTTTTTCCAAAATTATTTTTTATTTAACTACATGATTAAAAAAATATACAATCACAAAATAAAACACAAACCTAATACTGAAATACTGTAAGAAATTAAGCAACAAATCAAAATAGTTAACATCGTAACATGAGTAATTTACCTTGTTATGTTTTATGAATTTCTCTTTCAAAATATTTGTAACAGAAAAACACATAAAATTTATAATAGAAACCAACAAACACATAAAATTTATTGAATAAGAAAAAAATACAAGGTTGCTCATATGAAATAAAAAAAAATCAATATTAAAAGAAATTTAATATATATAAAATCAAGAAAAAATCATAGATAAATCATACCTACCTCTTTAAAAAACTAAATACACCTAATATATTATTAAAAAAATCATTATAAACTAATTAAAACATAAACTCAAAATTTATTTGAAAACAAATATCAACAAATGCATTATTGTTTTTAAAATAATAATAAAAAAGAATTAGGCTAGGCACTACTGGGCCTGGCATTATCAAGCAACGGTCCGCACGTGGACCTATATTTTTTTAAGTTTATGGGGAGTATGACACACCATCTGTCCCATGTATAAAAAAAATAAAATTAATGCATCGTCTTTATCAACAGATAATGCGTTGTTTGTTCATTCCTAGAATTTGGCTACTCTAGTGAACAAAAAAGTAAGATCCTTTGTTTTTTTATCTAAAAACTCATTTCAACTTATTTTTGGCCCAAAATACCTAGGAAACACCCTAAAGACCATGTTAAACCAATGTATGGCCACGAAAAATGCAAAAAAAGCCCTAAACCCCAAAATCCACCCGAAAAAGAAAAAAAAAAAAAAACATTTTTCGAGCTCAGTTCTAATTTTTTTCAGGTGTTTTCAAGGTAAAAAACACTTATTCTTATGCCCCTCATTATATGAAACTATTTGACATAAAAATGATTGTTTTGGTGGTCGAATTCCTTACAAACATACACTTTCTCTCTCTAAACCAAAATTCAACGACCTCTCTCTCCTCTAACTAAAAAATGACTGAAAATAAAAAGAATAAAGTTCGGCACCAAAATTAAATTGAAAAAAATCAAGGGACCAGACACCTAATAACTAAAAAAGATGAGGGACTCAAATGAATTTTTGACATAAATTTTCAATCCACCACCTATGTTACCCTCTATTTCCACTTAAGTGCCTTTTCTTTCAATTCAACCCTCCCCTACCAAAAAAAAAAAAAAAAAAACATGCAATTGAGTTCTAATTTGGTTTCAAAATGGTCCAATTGTGCAAAAAATAGTTTGAGGATCAAATTAATTTTTTTTAAAAAATTATACTATTATAATCCACAGTAAAATATGAGAGAATGAATAATGTTTTTATGAATAGTAAAAACACCACACGTTTTAGCTTTATGTGTAAATTTAATTTAATTTAATGTGAATTAAGACAGGTAATGTCATTAATGTTAGCGTGAAACACCCTTAATAATATGAGTGAATAAAAAAATAAAAAAACCAAATAAACCGAGAAAACAAGAAAAAAATAGCTGAAAATACCGAATTATGAAAAAAAACCGATTAAAACATTTTTTAAAAAATATAAGGTACAGTTCGGTTTTAGTTTCATAATTCTAAAACCAAAAAAATATAAAATAACCAAATAAAAAAAAATCAAACCGAACCAAACCGAAACTAAGCTTATCATAAAACCCATTAAAAAGTCTAAAAAAAGCCCAAAATAATCGAACCAAAACCAGAAGGTTGAGTTTCAGTTTTTAATATAAAATAATTGAATCAAACCGAAACTAGTCAATTGAAACCGATTTTATTATTATTTTTTTTTATAAAATTTTAATTTAATTATTTTATAAATAAAAACCAAATCAAATTGAAAAATTATTAATTCTCTATTTAATAATACAAGATTTCTCAACACGACTCTTTTTTTCCTCTTCCTTCTTTCAGTGAATTAAGGGCAACGATGAAGAAAAATATTATCAATACATCACGAGGAGCCATTTGTCACGAACATATTCTTCGTTGCCATACTTGAAATTTAATTTGATTGGTAGGACAATTGGCAATTTTATTTATTTATTTATTTTTTATATTGCACGTCCAGATCATGCCACTCCTTTGATTGACTTTTATAATAGCTCATACAGTCGTAATAGATTCTATTTAACATTGTTTATATATATATATAAACATTTGATAATTATATTCAAACCATAAACATTGGATCCTGATACAAAACCAAGTTGTAGTCAATAGCAACATTGATTTGATGTTTAAAAAAAATCTCACTCTTTATATAATGATATGAAGTTAATTATAATTCTGTTTATAATCTCTAATGAATTACTTATAACAAGTATTTTTAGCATTTATTAAATTAAAATATTATTTTTCTAAAATCTGAATACTTTTATGTGAAGTTTGATAATATGTAATTAATTTAGTTTGTTTGATTTTTTAAAATTATAAATAAACTTAATTTCATTGAAATAAAAATCAAGATATAAATATTTAGAATATATAAAATAATTAGTAGTTTTAGGATGAACCCAACCCCAATGTCACTGCTAGTTATGAAACTGAAAATGTTATCCATGCCTTAACAGAAATAAAAGAAGTGTTTAAAAATAAGATAGATGTTAATTTTTAAAATATTTTTTATTTGAAGTAATATATTTTTTTATTTTTCAAAATTTATTTTTGATGCACATTAAAATAATTTAAAAAAATAAAAAAAATGAATTTTTAAAAAAATAATATCAAATTTTAATAAAAAGAATTCAATTTCAAAATCAATGGGCACGAAATAGGTATACATAAATATTAATGGAATCTGAATTTCTATCGTTGAAAACTTCAAACCTTATTGAATCTCACCTTGAAATACGGAAAACAACAAAAAGAGATTAGATGTTGTTGTTGCCTTGCGCGTTGAATTCTAAACTTCATCGTTAGAGCTATTATAGGTTAGGATAGACATGAGTGGCTTAAATATTTTTTTAATTTAATGATAAAATTGTAATATTTAACCTATAAAGAATCTTTAGTCATTAAATTAATAACAATAGCAATCTTGTAATTTTTCTTTAATTTAATTTTCTTTTTTTAATATCTTTAGTCGGTACTTAAACATTATAAATAATGGTAGGTAAAGTGTCATCCAAACCTTCTGAGGATTAGGTTATGTTTATTTTCTGAAAAGTAGTTTTTAAAAAATTACTTTTCAAAATTTCTTGTATTTGTTTGCCATTAGAAAAGTTGGTTAACGATAAACACTTTCCAGTCAAAGAAAAATTTAGCTTGATTTTCAATAAAGTATTTTTCTGGAAAATTTAGGCGGAAAAAACTTTATGAAATTTGTGAAAAAATTAGAAATGTCATATTATTTGTTGATTATATCAAATTTGATCCTCAAACTTTTGATTGCTATATTTATTTTGTTTTGAATATTTATTTTTCAATTTCATCTCTTAAAATTTAATTTTTATATTAACTTTTGTCCTTATTTTTATAATTGTTATTTGCTTTTTCCTTATCATTTTTTTATTGATATTTTTTTATCTATCAAATTTGGTCCTTATTTTTTTTATTGTTACTTATTTTATTTAAAATAATTTATGAAATGTTAATTATTATTATTTTAATTTCTTCATCTTTCATTTTTATTTTATTTTTTTAGGTTTGATTTCTATTATTTTGATTATTATTTATTTTATTTGAGATAATTTATGAAATTATATATATATATATATATATTTTAATTTCATTCTCATTCAACTTTTTAATTTGTAAGATTTGTTTCTTATTATTTTAATAAACTTGAGAAAAATAAAACATTAATAAATTATTTTTTCAACTCATTTTCCATGACATAATCAAACACTGGAAAGTGTTTTCCAACTTATTTTTCATTACATTACCAAACATTGAAAAATAATTCATTTTTTCAGAATTCACTTAAAAAAAAAACTACTTTTCAGTAAACAAACTGGGTCTTAGAGTAATTTTTTTTTAATGTTTTAATGATTTTTTTTATAAGAATATATATTTTTAATTTTTTTAAAATGTTTTTTGTATAGAAATATAAAATAATATTTTTTATTTTAAAAATTATTTTTAATATTAGTATATATTTAAAAATATAAAAAAATTAATTTTAAATATATATATTTTAAATATTTACCCACAGGTACATTTTGTAAGCTTCCATTTTCCCATGCAATTACCTTAATTCATTTCTTGTCTTGTCTTGTCTACCAACCAGGTTAGTGAATCTGTGGAAAATAAGCATTACAGGTGGTCATGTGATGTGCTAGATGATAAGCATAGTTTCTATTTATTTAAAATAAAATATAAAAATAATAAAGGTAATAGCATAATAATGAATTTAATAGCACTCATGTTGTAATTACCAAATAGTGAAGCATTTCATTCATACTCAAACACTAAATATCAACAAGTAAACTCTCTCCCAAAACCGAGTATTGATTTAGCATATTTAATTATATCCCTTTAGTATTTAATTAAACTATAATTATATGAAAGCAGAATTATTTGAGTAAAAAACTTTGGTAAATTTTTAGCATATTTTTTCATGGCCCATTGCAGTGCCACGAACAACAAACTAGTTTAAAAACCGTGATTAGATTGAAAGACATGCCTTCGAATGAAAGAATTTGTAGCTCGATTGGGGTTGTCTCCTTCCTTTTCACAGGCCTCACCTCATCTTTGTTCAAAACTAGAGCTATCTCAAACTTTTCCAGAGCATTATATCTGGTCATGCATAAGATCCAAGATATACTTTGCTCGCAAACAGTGTCAAAGTATCCATCAGTCAAGATTGAATTGCAGGAGAAAAGTATAACTCACTTTGTCATCAAGATCGAGGCCTGGTTCGGACTTTAACTGAGTGTGAGTATCCATCAGTCAAGATTGGATTGCAGGAGAAAAGTAAAGTCAAGGCAAGTATCTGCCAATTTGCATCCTCGGTGTGTTAGGTATCCAAGCAGTCTTAGGCACCATCTTCATACATATCCCTTGCGTCCTTCAACGATGAACACATCAAATGTAAGTCTACAGGACCAGTCTTTATAGATGCCAATCTTCGAGGACACAGACAGAGATCCGAGCACTTGGTTCATGTAGTAGCTGCGTGTTGCATAATTAAAGTATTTGGGACCACTGGCTGAGTATATTGAGACTTGAAGTGCACTCAGTCTAATAAACCTTCTGGGACAGATTTTCCAAAGGGAAAAGCCCATTCATCCCAACAAGGAAGAACATGATTTAGAGGTCATTTTTAAGTGGTCTACAACGTTTTTGCTTTCATTGTTAAAGTAAAAGCGGGAATTCAACTATCAGACGAAAACAAAATTTACATGACAAAAGCTCCCAATACCATAATTTTGAATGCATCCATTATTCACGTACAAAAGAAGAAGAAGAAAGAAAAGCAAAACTAAAGATCATGACAAAACCGCTCCTTGTCTGCTAAAAACACTAATGCCTGTTAACAGAAAAGTTAAGTTATGTAGGAAAAACACTATAATTATTCTCACAAGACATTGTGGTGTGGATTGTTGTAATGTTTTCCCATAATCAATCAATTATGCTGGCAACATTGTTTCTTCCCTTACTAAATATGTTTTCCCATTGTTTAAATAACTAAGGGTTTGATCCTACACCAATTTAAAAATATGGAGCATATAAAACAAGCATGAAAGAGTCAAAATAATATTTTTTTAATTTTTAACTTTTTATTTAGCACACGTTTCTCTCACATTTGTCCAATTCTATCTTCTTCCCTAATAAATTTCTAGGCTTATGACATAAAATAAATATTTTGACCATTTTAGGCCCAGAAAAAGGCTTCTTCCCCTGCTACAACCCTCTTGATTCTCATTTCCATCTCTTTCACATTTTGCACTAGACAATTAGAAGGTCACTATTTTCACACACAAATAACTATTTTGCCTCTCCAAATTACCTTCTTCTGTTCAAGCTGTTATATTCAGTTTATGATATAGAAACCCAGTTGAGAAGTTTTTGTGACAAACCTAAAGCTATGAATTTTTATTTATGATGAAATGACCCATGTAGGGGTTTTGCCATGTTTTATATCATAGGTGACTCGATTAATTTCTTACGCTTGCCAGCAAGCCTCGATTAGCTTAAGGGATCTTGGGGTTTATGTCTGGGGGTGGGTTTATTATTTTACTATATGCTCTACTAATATGGTGTTGAAGGGTTTGTGTAGACATATAGAGGTTTATGAATCATGGGATTTGCTAGATATGGTGTAGAAATATAGAGGTTTACTAGATGACAACCATTTTCAAATTGAAGAAGGACCATGAGCATAATTAATGAGTTAAATATAAGGAAAGATACGGGGACATGAATGGGAGTTTGAAACTCAGATTAAATACATATAGTTAATTGAAACGAGAATAGAATTGTATCTCAGGACAATGAAATGAGGAGTGTAGATGTAGAAGTTAGGATCACATCTTCAACTAAATGTTATTTTGCGCTTCTATAAATCACTTAAAAGATGTCTTATCTTAAACTAAAAGATTTCTCATTCTTTTTTTATGATGTTGGATTTTATAGAAACTAAAGCAGCCTAGCAATGCATATTTGAGAAGTACTCATTATTATTTTGAATAATTGCTTCTGCAATTCCAGCTTCCTTTCATGATTATAGATTGTGTGTTTCTCATGTTTCATTTTCTTTTTCAAAAAAAAAAAAAAAAAGATTTTCAGTGATTTGGTTTTGTTTCCTGTTCAGTCATGTTTTATTTTCTTCAAAAAAAAAAAAAAAAAAGATTTTCCGTGATTTGCCCCATTAAAGTTCTAACATTTATTAGCAATTGGATTCTTATTCATGAAATTGTTTTTTAAATTTTTTTTTTTAATTCCTGGATCAATTGTAATTGAACCCTGGATTTTGACATCATTTACAAAACAATCTTTAGTTTTCAATTTAATTAATTCAGTTTTTAATTGTTCTTCAACTTATAATTCTTTCAAAATTACCATTGGAAAAATAAATTGAACTCCCTATAGTACTCATGTCTTTTCATTTTAGTCTTTGGACTTTAATATCTTGTAATTTTGTCTCAAATCAGCTCAAAACTTTGATATTTCTTTAATTAAACTAATTCCAAGTTCAATTAAGTCCCTAAAATGATTAATTCTTCAATTAAGTTCTTGATTTCATTAATTAAACTAATCCAAAGTTTAATTAAGTCCCAAACTTATCAATTTCTACCAAAATTGATTTTCAAATTTATAATTCCATCCCTATTAGTCCTCAAACTTTCAATTTATGTTATCTTGACCCAAATTTTGATTTATTTTTCATTCATTTATTTTTTTTATTCAAAAATTGAGTTACGACAACTACCATTTTGCTTGCCATTCCATTAATTTTATGTTTGATAATCACTCATTTCTTTCCCCTTAACAATTCCCCTTTAAGAACAAACTTAATGAAAAAAGAAAAAATAAAAGTGCTAGCGACAGTGCACAAGCACCATGCCTAATAGCCTCTACAATTGGTAACATCTCCTCTTGCACAAACTGTGAATCTCCCAACACCATGATTTTCAACAACACCTTTGATGCCCAATGCTCAACCCCACATCATTACAAGTGTCAAAACTAACAAAGATATTATTACAAGTGGTCTAGGAAGTTTAACTTCATCTATATGCTTGTGTGGGGAGTAGTCATGGATCTATGAGCAGGGCAGATCTATAATAAAGGGAAGGCATGTATAGAATGTACTTGGTTTGGAGAGGATCGTTTTGTAAAAAACAACACTCTTTAGTTTTATCCCTGTCATTGATTATCATTTTGAATCATTTGTCAATTGTTTTCTTTAGACTCTATTGAAAGCTGGGAAGCATAAATAATAATACAAGATATCAATATGTTATCATATGATATGAAAGGTTGTACTCCTCCCACCTATAAAAACATAGATATGCATTTTAAAAATAAAATTATGACACAATACACTATGGATATGCTAACAAATTTGAAAAAAAATTTAATTTTTTAAAAGAATCTAAAAACAAAACTAAAGATAACTCGGGTTAATCATTCAAACCTATGACATAGGTTATGATCTTGGAATCACCTCATAAAAGGCAAACTCTAAAAACCTAGAAAACCAAATTCTCAATCAGCCAAATATCGAGTTAATCCATTGCATTATAATTTCTATGGACGACATGTATCTTCTAAAAAAAAAAACCTAGTTATGCCTCAAGTCAATAACCTAAATAATTTTGGTAAAGATACTTTTTGTTTTTTTTTCCATTAATTTGTATTATCATGTAATTTCTTTCTAATCTCCAACAATTTAAAATGATATCGGCTATGGAGAACTCTAATGTTATCAATAGGCAAATCTCCATTAAAATGGGTGACCTTAACAATCCATTTTGTTTCTATAAAGCAAACTTCAAAAGATGGAGGAAAAACACTTTGTTTTATCTTATTCTATTGAATGTTAGCTATGTCTTAACAAACAAAAAAAAATCCTAAGAAAAAAAGAATGAAAATATAAGTAAAGAAGAGTTAGCTCAACAAGAAAGGAAAGTTAAAAACAGGAGAAGGATAATAATAATAATTGTCACAAGTATTTACTAAATTGTCTTTCTAATGAGCTTTATGATTATTATGATCAAGATTTTACTTCTGTCAAGAAGATTTGGAAGGCACTTCATAAAAAATATAGTACCAAAGAAGCTATTTCCAAAGAGTATGCTTGTAGTTGATTTTTAAGTTCTAAATGAATGAAGAAAAGCACGTGGTTGATCAAGCCTATGAATTCCAAATGATTTCTCAAAAGATCTATAACGAAGGCATCCAAGTAGATGAACAAATGCAAGTTGCAACAATCATTGTTAAGTTGCCTTAATCTTGGAAAGGCTTTGCCAAAGGTATGAGGCACGAACAAAATGAGCTCTCAATTGAAGTTTTTATTACCTGTCTAAGAGTAGAATAAAAACAAAGTAATTGAACTCAATGGTTCAATTGGTACAAAGATAAATTTAATCATTTCTCATAAAAATCCCCTTCATATAGAAAAAAACCCATGGAAAGTTTAGGTCAAAGAAAAAATATTTCAAGAAAAAAACTTATGAAAACCATTTTTATTCCAACCAAGCAAGAAATAATGGAGCATATCCTAAACTACCATCAAATAATGGCAACCACAACTATGATAAAAATAATTATGCTTGTTTTATTTGTGATATATTTGAGTATGGTTCTAGAACTTGTTATTTCTTAAAACATGGGCTTGTTGTACAAGCTAACATTATTAAAGAGCCATTTGTGCCTATGATTTATGAGATTAATAAATCTTAAAGGATCAAATGCATGACTAACTGATTCAGGAGCTAATAAATATGTCTCTGATAACAAAACCTTGTTCAATTAAATGAGAAAAAAAAATCCTGCTTGGTGATTCACACACTATTGATGTAGTAGGGGTTAGAGATGTTCTTATCAAATTTACATCTGAAAAAAAAAATCACTCTTAAGGATGTATTGCATGCTCTTGAAATTCACAAGAATTTAGTTTCTGGTTTCTTTTGAATAAGGCTGGTTTTAAACAAGTTATTGAGGCTGATCAATATTTATTTTCTAAAAAAAAGGCCTATTTGTTGGAAAAGATTACACATCTGATAGAATGTTTAAACTTAATATTGAATTGAATGAAATTGCTATTTTTAGTTGCATTGTTTCTTGTGTGAATGTTTGGTATATTAGATTATCTCATATAAATTCTAAATATGTGAAAAACTTAAGTAATCTTGGCTTAATTCCAAAACTTAAGAATGAATTTGAAAAATATAATTTGAATCTTGTAGCATGGCTAAAATTTCAAGAAAACCTTTTTAAAGTACTATGTATAATTTTGAATTATTAGAACTTATACATACTGATATATGTGATTTGAAGGTATTTTAACTCATGGTGGTAATCATTATTTTATAACTTTCATTGGTAATTTTTTTCAAATATTCAATGTTTTTCTTACGAAACATAAAAGTGAGGATTTTGAAAAATTTATTATTTTTCTTAAAGAAGTTAAAAATAAAACTAGCAAAAAGATTAAAGGTTTCGAAGTGATAGGGGTATGGAATATGGTTCTATTGATTTTAATAATTTTATTCAATCTCATGATACTGTCTATAAAGTTATAGCTCTATTTTCACCTTCTTCAAAGGCTGCAGTTGGAAGAAAAAATAGGACCTTAATTTATTTGGTAAATCTTATGCATATAAGTTTTAATGCTCCTAAAATGTTTTATGGTGAAATTGTTTTATCTATAAATTTTATTTTAAATAGAATTCCATACAAAAATCTATTTTAACTCTATGAATTATGGCGAGGTTACGAACTAAAATTAGATTTTTTTAAGAGTTTGGGGTTGTTTATCTTTTGTTAAACTTTATGATCCTTAAAGACCAAATCTTGGTAAACTTCTGCTTGTGTTCTTTTAATTTATTCCTTGAATAGTAAAGCTTATAGATTTTTTGATCTTGATAATGAAACTATCATTGAATCTATAGATGCTATTTTTTCATGAAAAAATAATTATTTTTAAAATAAAAAATAGTGGGGATAAAAGTTTTCAAGAAAATATTAAACCAACTTCATGAATATTTAAAAATGAAAAATTTGGTTCATGTTTACTTGATAATGGTTTCAAAACTAATGAAAGTGACAATTGCATATGTTATAAATTTTTCAATAATATTTATGTGATTATATACCTATACATAGATGATCTTTTAATTTTTGGTTCTAATAAGGATATTATTGATAGTACTAAATTATTGCTTCAAAATAATTTTGATATGAAGAATTTGAGTAAAGCAAATATGATTATTGGAATGAGAAACACCAAAACATCTCATGGTATTTTTATTGATCAATCTCATTACATTGAAATTTTCTTGAAAAAAATATAATTTTATAGATTGTAAACATATAGGACCCTATTTGATTGCATTATGCATTTGCTTCCTATAGAAAATTGATAATGATGTTTGCTACAAAAAAAAAAAAAACATGCTAGTATTATTGGAAGTCTTAGGTATGTTATTGGTTGTACATGCTAGATTGGCTTGATATCACTTTTAATGTTATGTTGGGTTCTAACAAGGTTTACTAGCAAACCCAATATTCATTGGAATGATATAACTTGTTTAATTAGATATTTGAAAGGAACAATACACTAAGGCATATTATATTAAAAGTATCTTGTTGTACTTAAGGGTACAATGACGGTGATTGGAATATCTTATTAGGTGATTCTTTATTTACCGTTGGCTATGTTTTCACTTTAGATGGCGGAGCAATATATTGAAAAAAAAAAAACAATCAATCATTTCCAAATTTACTATGGAGGCAGAGTTGATAGCTTTAATAATGACCAATGATGAAGTGAGTTGGTTACATGATCTTATATATAAAATTTCTACGTGGAAAAAACCAATATCACTTATCTTAATTCATTGTGAAAGCATTGCTATTTTTGGAACAATGCATAATAAATATTACAATGGTTATTCTAGATTTATTAAAAGAAAGCATAATATTGTGAAATCATATTTGAACAAAAGTACCATAAATGTTGACTATATTAGTACAAAGAATTATATTGTTGATCATTTTACAAAAGCTTTGGCCAAAGATATGATCTAGATAACATTAAGGCGGATATGTTATAAGCTCAAAGAAATATAAACTACCTATGACGATACCCTACCTAGTTGACTATAGATTTCAAGATCTAGGTTCAAATGAAAAAATGAATCATAAAGTAATGGATTAACATGCACTAATCTATTAATATCCATCCATATGGTGCAAATGTACGTATCACTAAACAAAATAAAATTAAGTTTTCTTAATGAAAATTTTAATGTGTTCTATTGGATGTTAAAGTCATGAGAACATTCTTGATAAACACACTATATGACCATGAAAATAGGACCGTTTCTTTGAGAATTTGATGAGTTCTTTAAATTGTTCATGAAAGTCAAGATCAAGCACAAGGTCATAATGTGCGGGCTTTCAAACTCGTCACAAAATATCCAAATATTGTTTTGGTGTTATACAATATTTATTTTTCATAAAATAATATGTGTCCAAGAAAAGATTCATTGCTGGCTTAAGAGTAATATTGTTTTAATATTGTTGAAGTACTTAAGTAAGGGTTCAAGCTATTAGCACCTTTATTATATAATATATTTGTTTGCTTGCCTATAGTGGGGAATTGTTAGAATTTTTTTATAAAAATTCAAAATTTTAAGGAGTTGTTATAAGAAAATAATTACCCTTTTAATTTTATGCACTTACAATACTTTATATGCCTTTTAATTGTCTTTTAATTACATGCATTTACAAAAAAAAAAAATTATATGATTTTGAATTATAAGTTACAAAGCATTAATTCTTTTATTTTCATGTTACAAAATGTTATATGCGTTTAATTGCAAGTTATAAGACATTATGCATAACAATCATTTTCTTTAAAAAAAAGTTCATTAAATCTTTAATAGTTTAGAATTTAAATACTTGTACTCTCTTACCTATATATAAATATGCAACATCTTAAATATCTATTCATTATATTATCTACAGAATCTTTCTCCCAATAAACCAAAGCCATGATAAACAATTTTATTTTGTTGTACCATTTGAGCAAGAACGGTGCTATTCTTTTTAGAGTTTCAGTCTTAAAACACTGCTAGATGGACCCTTATTAATATTCATAGCAGTCGTAGTTTCTTCTTTCAACAAAGGAAATCATTTTGGTTCATTAACCACAAATGTTTCATGACTCGAACCCAGCCCTAGAACTAGAATATGAACTAGCTTCTAACCCAGCTCCAGAACCATCACCCGACCCAGATGAAGAAGATGATGAACTGGAATTGCAACGAGAGGATCCAGAACCTGAACCTGCTCCAGCACAAGATCCTCATCCACCACCAACCAGCCCATTACCCAAACCAACTCCCGACCCTCCAAGGTCCATGCCCAAGTCCTCTCTTGCAACCCGGCTTTCACCGACAGCTAATTAAAGATGCAATATTGAGGCCTAGAATTGCTAAACGCTTCAAATTGCCCCTATTTTAAGCCGAGAAACCAAAGGTCAAAGCACCAAGTACTATGTATGCATGTGTATACTATATACGAGTATTCTTTTAGTTAACAGAGATTACAAGTTTTTGTGGGAGGCGAATTGAAAGATGAAGCTATATTTTTACACTTGTAGACAGTGAGGCTTGGGACTTGGTAGTGGGCATGATAAAAGGTGGAGGCGTGGGGACTGTATGAGAAAGTAGAGGAGGGGACATCATGTGCTCATTTTCTTCATGAATTATTACGCATTGCCATGTGCAATGTGAACATTCTTTTTGTAAATTCCATTAGTTTACAAAAACTTGTGGACAAAAAAAGCTGAGAATTGGATTGCATAACTGGACACAATGTTATGAAGGTGCCGTCCCATTATAGATCGTGGAGTGTTAATGATCTGTACTGTCGAATGCCGCTAATGATGGAGGAAATTAAAGAAAATATTGCTTAACACATGTTAGATATGCTATAGAAGATAATGACTGGAGTGTTATTAGTCAACTTAGTGGATACACACACACTTAAATCGCTCATAAACTATATAGTATTTTATTAGAATTGTATGTTGACAATGAAAACTCCAAAATTGTTTAAAAATGGGACAACAGAATCCTATAATTAAAAGTTAAAAAATAATAAATCATATGATTAGTTTTAATAATAATAATAATAATAATAATAATAATAATAAGGATCTTTTGTTATTATTACATGGTAATATAAAACCTCTAATAATTTAACATTTTAAGTTGATATCATTCTTTAATATGATATCAATCATAGTTTGAATTTACTAAATGATTAAGAGTTTCAATTGTAATATTCCCACTTTCTCTTCACATTAAAATTAAATAATCAAATATAATATAGTGGTACATATGTGTATGTTTTCCATTTAAAAATTATTTTCTTAATGATAGGTGTTAGATAGTAATATAAAATTCATTCAATAATTTAACTTTTTTTGGACTGACTTTTATAATGATGATGATTAAGTTGGTTTCATCATTAAATATTAAATTGAATATGAATTGAGTTTTTCAATTGATCCCGTGTTTAGGATTTCACGAGTTGCGAGTTTGGAAGATTAATCATGTTTAGGAGGTTGTTCGGATTTTCTTGTTTTTTTTTTATTTTTATCTTTTTTTTAAGCTCATATTCTTTTAATTTTATCTTTTAATATTTATTTAATTGAAGTCACTTTTTTATTTGTTTTCTATAAATTTTTTTCATTGGTTTTGAAAATGACTCGAGTTGTCTTAAGTCTTTTTATTTGTAATTCTTTGTTAAATTTAACTTTTTTAAAAGAAATTTTATTTTATTTTGGAATTAAATTAAATTAATTGATTAAATATAAACATGATATACTCACTTTACTGCTGTGAATGTTCTTTCAAATTATTTGATTTATTTTCTGGGTCATTGTTTTGACGATGCATGCAATTTTTTTTTGTGTCATAATGCATCCTTTTACAATGGTATTAGAAAACATGTCTTAGTGAATACTCTTCTAGTCATGGGGTGGTGTCTATAATAGAGTGGCGATGAAATCTTAAACGAGCTTTTTTTTTCTTTTCTTTTCCTTCCAAATATAATATTATCAACTCATTTTTTATATTAGTTATTGCCATTTTTTTATTCACTTTATTTACTATTAATACCATATTTTTTATTATATTATTAAATCAATTGAGTTTATTGAATACAATCAAGTTAATGATCAATATCTCAAAATTTTCTTTCATCTTTAAAAGCACTAGTGTCATTTTAACTTTTTTAATATATTAAAAAAAAATTAACTTGACCCGAAACTATTTGATATATCATAATTCATATTCATTAAAAAGGTATATCCTAATTCATCATTTTCTAAATGACAGCCTTCCCTAGCCTGCTTAAAAGATCAAGATCATGGTATTAGATTGTCCTTGACAGGATGCTTTTAGCCTAATAAATTTTGTTATTGGTATTTTCTACAATGCTGTTTTGGAAAATCCCAAAGGCTTTGATCTTACCACGGACTATTGAAATAATTTATTAAGTTTTTTGAAGCGGTTTCTATTTTTTTCCTAAACATATGTGCTGTTTTTCTAACTACATTACACTCAAACACTTAAAATATGTAAATATTGATGTATTTTACTTTGTTTTGAATTTAGCTTAATGATCGTGTATTTGGTAAGTTCGAGTCTTAATAGTTTGTTTATATATATATATATATATATATATATAACACAGTTATTCTTCGTCTTAGTCCTCAAAGAGGAGCAAAAATACTTAGAAGGTATGCGCTTTGCGAGAGAGAAAGTTTTGATGGATCAAACATCCTTATACCTCAAAGTACGAAATAATTGATAGAAAAATAAAAACGGTACAAAAATAAAAACGAAAAAGGAGCAACAAAACACAAAACACCACGATGATTTTCAACCAACATTCTTAAATAAAACATTCAGACAGTAGATAAGGTACAAAGAGAGTGCAATCCATTCGTAGGAGCGCAAACAGTCACACTACCATATGCAGTACTCATTTATTCTTCTTTCAACAAACCAAGTCCTCCATGCTCTTTAACCCCGACCATTTCTTGAACCGGAGCCAGCCCTAGAACCAGCATATGAACCAGCTTCTGATCCAGCACCAGAACCACCACCCGACCCGGAGCTAGAACTTGACGAAGAAGATGAGCTTGAACTTGAACTAGACCCAGACCCAGAGCCCGAACCCGAACCCGCTCCAGCACCAGAGCCTGATCCACCACCACCCAGCCCTATACCCACTCCAACACCCAGCCCTACCCCTAGCCCTCCAAGGTCCAGGCCCAAGTCTTTTCTCGCAACCCGGCTTTCACTCACAGCCGAAGTTGCAACAAGGAGAACAAGAATTGCAACTAAACACTTCAAATTGCCCATTTCTTAAGCCTAGCAACCACAGGTCCAAAATTATCAGATACTATGTATGTATACTATATGTAAGAGGAATGTTGTTTTAGCTATATATATATATTACACTCGCAAGTTTTTTTGTGAGGGGAGAATGGAAAGATAGAGCTATATTTATACTTGTAGATAGTGAGGTTTGGTGGTGTCTATGGTAGCACATAAAATTAAAGTTGGTAGGCGTGCAGACTGTAGCAGAAAATTAGTGGAAGCTGGAGACGTGCTCATTAATTTTCTTTATTTATGAATTATATATCATGCATTGCCAAGTGTATGAGATATGAACATTTTTTAAATTAGTGTTTGACCAAAGTTTGTGGCTAAAAAAAAGCTGAGTATTGGATTGCAATGTGCGTTGGACATGAGTTTATGAAAGATGGTGCCATGCCGTCCATGAATTTCAAACCCACTATAGATAGTGGAGCTTGTTTGATTGGATTGTACTGTTGATGTTGCATTGAAGGTATAGAAAAATGCTTAAACATGTTAAATATGCCAAGGAAAAGACAATGGATAGATAGAATGGTATCATTTGCCTCAAAAGGATAAATTAGAAGAGTGTAGCACCGCGGCATGCAGTCTTATCTTTCCTCACCGTCAACTTCACCAACTGAGTTCACGATCCACTCACTCGCTGCCAAGAAAAGTCATCTTCCATAATGAGTCTTGTATTGCAAGCAATAGTTGTCCTAGCTACTTGTGTGTTCAGTTCATTTGGGTACACTGTATCTTTTTTTCTGTCAATTCCGACCACAAAATTTGGAAATGGAAGATTCTAGAATGCATTTACCTTGTGTTGGAAATTAACTTATTTAATTAGAAGAAATGAAGATGGATAGAACTTCTAACCATTTAGTTAATGGGATTTTGGTATATCTTCTTAAAATTTTAAGCATGTTCTTCTTTGATGTACATTGTGATATTATATTACAAATTTTGTTTTGTAAAAAAAAATACATGTTTTGTTAATCACTGATATTGTAAATTATCGTTGGAGCTGCTATAGTACAATTTTGTGAACAATCAAGTCTGCATTATTGAGTTTTGTTCGGAAATAGTTGTTTTTATTTTAGAAAAGAAGATATTGAACTTGTTCTGGGATATTTTTGTGTGATAAGCCTCTTCCCACGGATGAAAGTATGTTAGAGTTCAAGAAGACAAAGTGTGATCATAATTAAAAGCTAATTATAATTAATTACACTATTAAAAAAAAATCAAAGAAATAAATAATAGATATGCCGATAAAAAATATTATGTCGCAATTCATTAATCCACAAAAATTTTTCATCAATAATTTTCAACGAAAAAAATTAAAAAAATTTCAGACTTTTCATATCACCTGATAAAAATACCAAAAGAAATTTTGTTGGTGATTTGAAAAAAAATCTAACAACTCTTATTCAAACACAACCTCCACAAATGTATTTATCTCCTTTTAAAATTAAGCCAAAACCTCCACCTCTCTCTCTCTCTCCCTAAAACCTCCACCAATCTCCACAAGTTGTGCCACCATTACTCTCCAGTGCCAGCGCAAACAACTCTCCCAATTAAGGCCTATTCAAACACAACCTTATGTAGTTTCTTTTCATGTCAAGCTTCACTTAACCAAGCCGCAAACCTATCTATTTATATTTTAAGTTAATCTATTAAAAATATTATGTATTACTTGTAATTTACTTTTATATTTAAGTATTTTACTTGTTGTATAGTTCACAATTTAGTGAATTAATGTACAATTTGTATTTTAGGGTTTGTTTGAAACTTGAATAGTTTTCACTTGATGAAATTGAGTGTAATTTTATAACTTAGACATGTTAGAATTGAGAAAATAATGGGCAATTTAATGGGTACCAATTATTTTTTTGTTAATTTTATAGTTAAGTTGAAAATTTAGAGAAAATTCAATTTCTATAGAATTGATAATAATTTGGGTGCTAATTGATGTTACTTATTCTTGAATTGAATATATAATGAGTAGTTAGTTGGGTACTCATTATTTTATTTGTTAATTTTATGGTTTAGTTAAAAATTTAGTGAAATTAAATTAGTGTGGAATTGATAACAATTAGGGTTAAGCATGTTTCACTTATGAAGTGATTGATGGTTATTGCATCATGAATTATATTTTTCTAAATTGGGAGAATTGAGTATTTGGAATTTAAGAAATGATGGTTTATTGAGTTTTTATTGTGAATTAATAGTTGGTTTGTGTAGGGTAATTGTGATTCTTTTTTAATAAATAGTTGGATTTGTTATTGGTATGTTTTACTAGCATTTTAGTATTTGTAAGTTATTAGTTTTAAATTTTATATTACATAATAACTTTCTATTTGACCTTCGTAATGTGTTCGGTTAATAATATTAGGATGATAATCTTTGTTAATCTAAAAAAATTATTGGTATTAATATATCATATAGGTTTCATAAATAATAGATAATTGTTCTTTGATGTATTGAGAGTCAAAAGATAGATTGTATAGGCATGTGATAGTATATAGGTTTCTAAAAAAAATTTCTTAAAGATGTTGAAGATTTTATTAATTTTGTAATTTCTAATCCAAAGAATATTAGTGATAGTGAAACTTGATATCCATGTGTGAAGTGAAAAAAAAAAAAAGAGTTCACCATAAAGATGTCGTGACAATGCATCTATTTAAAAAAGAGTTTGTCAACCAATACTTAGATTGATTTGCACATCTAAAACAATATGTTCCTTATGAAACCAAGTTAAAAATGATGGTTGGTTCAACTTCTAATTTTAGCAATATACATGTGTTTCTAGTGGGGAATATAAATTCTTATAGTAGTATGGAAATGAGTGCAATGGAAATGAATTAGGATTATTTAAGTAAAAGTTAACATTAAAATTTCTTTAGATGAAGAACCAAATATAAATATAACTAGGTTTTTTGAACTTTTGAAAGATTCGAATAAACCATTATGAGAATGGTGTACAACTCACAACAAATTATCGATCATAATACAAGTGTTTACCATTAAGTTTGATTTAGGGCTTAGCGAGGCTGACTATGATCAAATCCTTGAATATGGGAAAAACATGTTCCCAGAAGAGAATAAACCGAAAGATAATTTTTATATAGCCAAATCCATGATGAAACCTCTTAGCCTAGAATACCAAAAAATTATGTGTCCAAATTTTTTTCATGTTGTGTTATGATGAATATGCAAATATTACTAACTATAAAACATGTAAGCGTGCTCGGTATAAGCCTCATACTTGAACGACACTTATTGCATATAAAAAGTTAAGATACTTCCTAATTAATCCTAGATTACAAAGGTTATTTATATCTTGAAAGACTATTAAGCACATGATATAATTCAAATTTTGACATATTTTCTTTTAATTTAATTTTTAGAGAGGTTAAAATTAGATATTAAAAGATCAAGAATTGATTTTGATTAAAGGTGTGATTTGTCAACTTGTGAGAAAATTAAAGACAATAATGTATTTTTGTCATTCTCTCATAATCTTTAGGTTAAAAAAATCATCAAGATAATGTTAGTTATCCATTTTCAAAATTTGATTTTTAATTCTAATTAAATTTAAATTTCAAAAAAGAGAATGAGTTTGTTTGGGATTTTTTTTTTTCATATGTTATGAGACTCCTTTATTATAAATATAGATCCTAGTGTATATAAAAGAGAGGATAAGCATTAGCCAAAAAAAAACATTTTATACACACCCACTTAAGACAAAAAAAAAAAAAACCTTAAGCCTATTTTTAAAGGGGAGTCGCTAGCCACCAAATCTTTTTTAAACCCTTCAAGGTCTCAAGTCGACAAGATCATACAAGGTCAGGCTACCCCTTACAAGCCAATTCGAACAATTCCCTTCTCCTCATCCTGCATTAGCATGCATCCATTATCGACAATTGCAGCTCCTCAACCACCATAAGCATGCACTAGCCATAACAGCAGCTTCACCTTTTTCTCCCTGCCAACATTCATCCTATAAAACCCAAAACCATCCCTTGCCAACCAAAGCCTCCCATCGTGAACAATAACACCAGCCTAATTTTCTCCTTTAATCCATCTCTCACACAAATCTAAAAATTCTAAACTCGATAGCCACTCCCAGCCTACACACGGCAACACCTATTAGTCCACAACATCCCCTTCTCGTTGGCATCAAAATCCAAAAGCCTTGTTTAAAATTAATGTTCCAATTGAAGACCCAACATATTTCCTCTCTAATTGAACAGATTTCAACCTTCATTAATAGATAAAACTTTCAGATTCAAACAAAGGACTGCTTGAATAGTGGCAGAGTGTGGTGGCATGTAGACAACACGCACTTTCATGACTAGAGGCGCGTGCAGGTGACACTCTGGTGTCTTGGGAGGTGTGTGATGATGTGGATCAAGAAGTTCTTCCTCTCCTCTTCAATCTTGTGCTAATGGTAAAGTTCATCATCCCCTATAAATAAAAACATCACACAAGCAAAGTTGTTCTTATTTTTCAAATCTACTTCTCTTTTTTTCCTCACATTTTATTTTTCTTTTCTTCTTCTTCAAGTAGCTACCATTGCATCATAGATGAAGGACGTTAGGTGTTGCTAAGGAATGGCCGGTGATGGTAGCTAAAGGGGAGTTGATAGGTCGAGAAAAAGTTTACACGATTTATCACTAATTAACATATCACATATTGCTTCTTTTTTTTTTTTTTATCACTTGATCTCAACCAAAATTTAAATTAAACTACTAAGAGTTCTTATCCCCATCTATAAAAATTTAATTTCTTAATTATCATTTCTTAATTGAAAATCATCATACATTGGTAGACCAATTTTTTGGGTTAAGGGTTTATAGAATGAATCAATGGCATATAAGTTTTTTCTTTTTTTAAAAAAAAAAGTTCAATTATGAACATGATAAATAAATAAATAAATCTTGACAATGTAAATGAAGTAATTCATTACCAAAACTCTAAAAAACGTGTTAAAATCATTATACACAGAGACATAAAAAAATTATTCATTACTATATTAAAATTATAGTTTTGCCCTTTCAAAGAAAAAATGAGGTGCCTTGCTATTAGAAGTAATACAATCATTTTCATTGGCTCATTGGTCATTACACGATTGTTAGGGGGTAAATATGTCTTTTTAACTTTTAAGTATAATAAAATGACTAATATACCCTCCAAGTACAAAAAACTTAGAGTTGTTGAATAAAAGCATTTTTGTCTTTTCATTTTTTATAACATAATAAAAAGACATTTGTTTCCCTTTGAATGAGAAACAAATAAGGCATGTGTATAAGGGCAATTTCATCCTATTGTAAAGGGGTTTTTTTTCCTGTTACTTCCATATTAATAGAGGCAATTTTTGGTTTTTGAATGTTGAATTATTTTTTTAATTCAAAAAGATGTTGTTGTATGCTTACCATGTCTCAGTGTGTGGAAGGCGTTTATGCTCTTTGAATGGTGAGTGTTACGCCTCCTATTGACCACACATTCCCTTTTGTTATATTGTTAGAAGTGCTACTACGTTGTCCTCCTCTTAGTGCGATGCATGATGATAAAGTATGAGCAATTTATCACTAATAATCATTTTTCTTCTTCTTTGTTTTCTCTTTCCTCCCTTTAAAAGTACATGTCTATCCTCCTTGTCATTGATATTTCAATTTAAATCCTTATTCTTTTTATTTCTAATTTTTTATTGGTCTTTTTATAAAAGTTTTGTTTATTTTCAATTTAGTCCTTCAATTATAGTTTGTCATATATTATTATTTTTCAATTCAATCCTTATTCTTTTGATTTCTATTTTCTTTCGTGGCTCTTTTGTTAAAGTTTTATTGTTTTTCAATGTTATTCTTCAATAAAAGTTTATGGTGTATTATTTCTTTTAATTTGGTCTTTATTCTTTTGATTTTTCTCCTTTTGTTAAAGTTATTTTTATTTTCAATTTAACCCTTCAATAAACAAATTATTGGCCCCCCTCAATTCTATTTTTTTATTTTGATTTTCACCCTTATTTTTTAATTACAATTGTTTTAGATTCTTTTGGGTAATTAAATTTTTTTTTTTTGGTTTCATCCTTCGGCATTTAATTAGCTAGAGATTGGGCTTCACAGTTTTTCCATTTATGGTGTTTTTGGTCTATTGACTTGGGTCACGGGTTTCAAAAGTTAATGTAGGTCAACATTATTTTTTTGCTTAATTATTTTATGATTTCATCGTTTGATATTTTTTTTAAAATCAGCTTTATGTTATATCAATCCTATGACCTGGGCCACAAGTTTTATAGGCTAACCCGAGTTGGCTCACCCTTAATCACCTAAGTTATATGTCTATCATGCTAACTTAGATTGACTCAAGTTAATTTTTTATCCCCTTTTTTTTAATCTAATTTCATGCTTCTAAGGTTTTTTTTTTTTCCAAGTTATTACTATCTATTTATTGTAAAACAATTGTTGTTTATTATCATCACCTATTTTTTATCGTCTAATCAAATTAAACCAACTTATAAAACCTAGTCAGGTCTATAACATAAGTCGTTTGTTTTTTTTATTTCTTATAAATGTGTTTAAATGAAAATTTAATTTTAATAAATAAATTTATTAAATACAACTAGGTAAATATTTTCTTTTTTTTTTTCTTTGAAAAAACTATACAACCCATGGAGAAATGTGAATCAAATAACTAGTAATTTGTCAATTCTATGTGCATTCCATTCACTTGTCTTTTTCAACATAAATATTATTTCTCAAATTGAAATAAGTTTTTTAAATAGACCAAAATAACATGTGAACCCACTTACTAGTTAATCAACTAATCTAGTTATCAATGTTTTACAATTGAATTTGTTGATAAATAAAGCACATAATTATATTCTAGAAATTGAATTTATAAATGTTTTCTTGTTAAATGACACAGAGAAAAATTACATAACCATTAAGGGGAAGTTAAATATTATGGTCGTATAAATTAAGAAGGAATTATTATGTATTCTAATACAGATGTACTTACTATGATAATTACCACTTAGATCATGTCATGTATTGTGCTGTTGGACGAATCAATTTTTTTTTAAATGTAAGAAAAAAGTTTAAGCATTGCAAACATGTTTTTAATATAAAAAAATTAATTATAAACTCAAAATATAATACATATTAGATTATTTTTTAAAAAATATATATAATATGATGATATATTGGATGTCATTTGTTTTCAAATATTGAGATTGTAACATATTTAACTTGATCTAAGTAACTTGTCAAATCTGTAACCGGGATCATAAGACCATGATAATTTTATATAAATCAAGTTAAAATAAATTATGAAGGCCAATTTCTAATAAACTCAATGTTAAATGATGAAATTAAAAAAATATATTAAATTAAAAAGAATACAAACTACCTAGTAACCTTAAGTTAACTTGCCAAATTTGCAACTCGGGTCATGAGATCAGGATATCCTAATATAAAGCAAATAAAAAAAATTAGAAAGCCCAATTTCAACCAACCCAATATTAAAAAATGAAAATCAAAAAAAAAATAATTAAAAAAACAACTCAAGTCAATTTGGGCTAACCTGTTAAAATCATGACATAGGTGATGAAACCAGGACAAATTCATAAAGGAAAATAATCTTTTTTTAAAGCTCCATTTCAAACAAATTCCATTATTAAATGTTGAAATCGAGAAAAAAAAAACCTAAATACATGAGACAATGAAAACTTAATAGAAAGAAAATTAAAAAGAATTATGAAGCCCAAATTCTAAATAGCTTAATATTCAAGGATAAAATTAGAAGAAAAAAAATATTAAGTTGTTGGAGGGTGAAATTGAAAAAAAATATTTAATTAAAAAAGGACTAAAAAATGAATCGGGTTAACTCAGATCAACTTATCAAACATGAGTATGATCATGAAATTGAAATAACCTCATTAAAAGCAAATAAAAAATAAATTAGAAGTCTAAATAAAAATAATACTCAATTAAAAAAGGTACCAAAAAATAAACAAAGTCAATCTAAGTCAAACTCTCAAACTCGCAACATAGATCATGAGATCATGATAACCTCATAGAAAGTAAATGAAAAAAATATAAATTTTACTTTTCAACCAACCCAATATTGAAGAATGAAATCGAAAAAAAAATCAATTAGAAAAAGCAACAAAAAAAAACGAATCCCAATTAACTTGGGTTAACATATTAAACTTGTAATCTAGGTTAAGAAATTGAGATAAATTCTTATAAAGAAAATCAAAAAAATTATCAAGCCCCACTTTCAACAAATCTAATGTTGAAAGTTGAAATTAAAATAAAAAAAAAAAACTAAATCCACAATACTAGAATATAACCTAACAAAAAGAAAATAAAAAAAGATTATAAAGTACAATTCCCAAAGTAATATAATATTAAAGAATTAAATTAAAAAAAAAGTAAAAAAAGAGAAGAATAAAGGGTTTCTGAAGGGTGAAGTTAAAAAAAAAACTATTACAATAAATAGTGATTTATAGGTATGACTACAGTAATTTAATCACACCTTTTAATGTCTTGTTAATTTACATAAGTCAAGTATCCATATTAAGAATATTTAATAATCATTCTTGTTCACGTATATAACTAGTTTATAATGCTGTGACATGCTATAACTTGAATAAATAAAAATTGAACATAAATATAAATGTTCAGCCTATAAAAAAACTATTTAATATGGTTATTAAACCCGACCTCTTTGACTCAATAGATCAACATTAACATTAAACCTTGTGAGAGTTGCCCTGCATGACCTAATCGACTTAGCAAATTCAAAAACAACTTGATAATTTGTAAAAATTATAGTTTGACAATAAAAAAAAATAATAATTAAGATGACTTTTTTAATAATAAGATTTTGATATATTGAATCGACTCAGGTTTCACGACTTAAACTGATAAATTTGCAATTAGAAGATAGACTCCATTAGGTGTAAGATTTTGTTTTGTTTAAAAAAAAAACTATTTTTACTTAATTATATGAAAAATAAAATTTTTAAAATTAAGAACAAATTAAATATTAAAATATTTGTTTAAAATTATGATAACATTATAAAAATAACATCATAAACTGAAACAATTTATGAAAACAAATTTAAAATCAAATAAATGTTAAAAACAAAAAAAAATGATTGGAGAGAAATAAATCACAGTAAAAAAGGTGGGTTGACACCCAACTAAATCAAACAAATGTTAAAAACTAAAAAGAGAAAGACAAAAATGATTGGAGAAAAATAAATCAGAGTGCAAGACTTTGTTTTTTTTTTTTTTTTCAAATAACTATTTTTAACTTAATTATATAATAAGAAAAATAAATATTTTTAAAATTAAGAATAAATTAAATAATAGAATATTTATTTGAGACTATGATAATATTATAAAAAATAACATCATAAAAAAAGTGAAATAATTTATAAAACAAAATTTAAAATCAAATAAATGTTAAAAATAAAATTAAAAATCACAGTAAAGAAGGTGGGTTGACACCCAACTCTATTATATGCATATGTATTAGGTAATTATATTTACTTCAAGCCACGAAAGAATGTGTAATATTGCATTTTATTCATTATAATACAAATTTTACATAATAGTTTTAAGGAATTCACTTGCTAAAAAATAGTAAGTATCTCATATATTAAATAAGTAAATTTTATTAATAAATTTCAAAAACTAACTAATTAATATTTTCATTAAATTAATTCTAAAAAACTATCATCAAAGATTTGTTTTACTCTATAAATAAGCATTCAAGCAAAGGCAAACGCATGGGGTTCTCAAACTGGAACCATACAGTGGGTTAGAAGAGTCCTAAATTCATTCCGCGTAAATGCATTTACCGTAAGAACTAAGAAAAATTACCATTAGTAAATGTGTGGATTTACCTTTTCAATTCTATTTTTATAGTGCCTATAAATTATAATTGATACATTTTAATAAAATTGATTTATTTTATGATTTTAAATTAAAATAGAAATATGGAAGGATAGATAAAGTTATAAGCCATTGTTAATTAACTATAACTGTTTATTAATTTTGAATATTACTCCTTTTGATTTTGACAATATAGGTATCATGCAGTAGGTTTTTATATACTGAGATGAAGTTTCTTTTCCATTATTTTACATAAACAATCTGTACCATAGTTTTCAGATTTGGTCTGGTTCAAGATTCGGGTTTCGAGTTTTAACCGGATCACCGGGTCGCGTGAATTAATTTTTTTTTTTTTTAAATCAAAACGACATTATTTTAGTTTTTTTTTAAAAAAAGTCAATGAGTTACAATCAGGTTTTGACCGGGTCAAACCTATCGAGTCAGCTAAGTCATATCGAGTTTTTTTTTTTTTTTCCTTTAATCTGACTTAGTTTTAATTATGGATCGATCCGTTGAGTCAGGCCAGATTTTAAAATTATGATATGTACATAAACTTGGATCCTTTTATATCAATGTTCTAAATCTTTTGAATTTAAAAGATTAAATGAAATGAGAGAAATAAAATATAATGAATTAAGTTATTAATACTTTATCAATTTAAATTTAATAATTTAGAATTAATAATAATAATATATATATAAAAAAACATAATGAAAGAAGACATATGATAATGTCAATTCATGAACTTGTAATTTTTTTTAAAAAAATTAGTAATCCTTACATATTAATAAGCAAGTCATTTATATCCAGATTTATAATTTTATAAAAAAAGATTAATTATCATGTGAATAACTTATTAGCTCAACTACATATTTCTTTTTCTCAAACTAAGTTTCATTATTATGTTTTTCTTTATCATGAATGCATATTCCTTTATTTTATTTTATTTTATTTTTAGAGAAATTTAAGAAAAGCAAGTTCGCAAATCCATAAGTAATTTATTATTAAATAAAAACTATAATTGCAAGAAATTTTGATAATTAAAAAGTAAACTCTTTTAGATTTTCCCTAAAAAAATAAATAAATAAATTCATAACCAACGCATTTGCTTGCTCCATATTGTAACTTGTATAGTATAACTGGAGTTTGGCCCGTTGATCATCAGCGCAAACCTTCCCTCCCTATTCCTACCTGTCTTCGACGCTTCCTCCACGGCAACACCGCAGCCGGTACTCTTTCTCTTTACACATATATTTACAGTTTTGTACGCCTCCTTTGCCTTCTATACCAATTTGCTTTCTTAGTTTTTTTGTTTTGGGCCTCAAAGATTCTTGATTTGAATTCACGTTGATCTTACTATCTATAGCAAAGGAAAAGAAAATCTGTAATAATATATATTTCGTGATTCTCTTAAAGTTAGGCTTGAATAAATTGATTGCTTATTTAAAATCTGAGTAAAAAAAACCCAAATTTAACCTTGAATTATGCTCCATCTCGAACTTGAACTTGAGATTTAGTTTTGGTAATCTGGGTTGTTCGGTTTTTGGTAGTTTTAACAATCTATGAGAACGTTAGTTCCAAATTTGAGGATTTTTTTTTTTTATATATAAATAAGAATATGCCACTGGAACCAAATGTGCCTGCTGGTGCATTGCGTGTACATGATATAATGATATGACAATGGTGATAAATGGTGGTTTCAGCTTTTGGGTTTATGCGTGTGGGTTATTTGTTTAGAAAATAATATAAATCATATCTTGAAGTCTCACCTAATAGCTTAAGCTTTTGAGTTGAGATGTTTGTTTGACAATTTGAACTTGTTTATATAAATGCTTTGTAGGTAATCCAATTGTCAATCTTTATGATTTTATAATGGTGTCTCATATGTTCTGGGGTGATTTTAGTTTCTGGCTACTTTAAAACATTCTGCAGACTGGCATCACAGGCACAATCCTGCAATGATAGTGTCCTGAAGGCCAAATGGGTTTGTTTTGGTCATGGTACGAGGGAATGTGTGTCTATTGTTGAAACAGATTGTTTTAGAACGCTTGGGAACCTTTCTGTAGATTCAAACGGCAAATAGAATAGACATTTTTTACTTTTATCCATTATAGTGTACATTGTTTCACACTTGGAGTGATTCCATAGATTGATTGAAACACCAATCTGCATCTCAGGACTCTGATTGAAAATTAAACCTTAATGCTTGTGCAGACCTGAGAGAATTGTCATGTCTGCAAGAAGGCATATTCCACCAACTTTAGAAGGGCGTGTTATCCAAGCACCTGGGATGATGCGTCATGGTCCATTTCCTGCTGGCCACCGTACATCAGAGCCACTCTCTCGTTCTGATCTTCTAGAGCATAGGCTTGCTGCTCAGGCTGCGGACATTGAACAACTTGCAGGGGATAATAATAGACTGGTTACTAGTCAGATGGCCATGAGGGAGGACCTTGCTGCTGCTCAGCAGGAAGTGCAAAGACTCAAGGCACATATTAGAAGCATCCAGACTGAAAGTGATATCCAGATCAGGGTTTTGCTGGATAAAATTGCAAAAATGGAAAAAGACATCAGGGCTGGTGAGAACGTGAAAAAGGACCTCAAACAGGCACATGTGGAGGCACAGAACTTGGTCAAAGAAAGACAAGAGCTTGCTACACAAATCCAACAGGCTTCACACGAGTTGCAGAAAATCCACACTGATGTAAAGAGTATACCAGATTTGCATGCTGAGCTTGAGAATTCAAGGCATGAACTCAAGAGGTTAAGGTAGTAATAAATCTGTCTCAAGTTTTTAATAGTTGCTGCTTCCTCGTGGACCTTAAATCTGTGTTAAATTGTGAACCTGCCACTGAACCCTTCATGATGTTTAATTCTAGACTTGAAATAAACTACCACTGACTAGAGTTTGTTAATAATCCAAAACAACACCAATTACTGGCTCCATCATCCAGAGATATGGTTTCAGGACCTAAATGCATAGGATATTTTCTCTCCTTTTTTTTTTTTTTTTAATCTTTGAGGAATCATGATTGTAATACTAACATTGAATGGTGCTTTCATAGTGTGGTTATTTATTTGACTGTTCTGTTTTACACTAATTAAGGTTTCTCTGAGTCTAACGTGCCGGGTAATACTAATTCTCTTGCCTTGTACTACTGTAATATTTAAACTAGCCCCTGATTCATGTGACATTGCATGATGTGCTTTGTAAATGGAGGATTTGTGAGGAAACCAAATACAAGTGGGAAGCGGGGAGTGAAAAAGGTTAACTGCAGCAAACTTGCATCAGCTTTGGAAGTAATGGATGATACAAAAGTTGATAAAACATCAGTTTTTGTCTTCTCTGTGAGCATGATGGTTATGCAGTGTGCACTGATGAAATGGTACTGAATAACAGCAAAAGAAAAAAAAATATACATTCATTGATATAATAAGGATTCGATTTTTTCTGTTAAAATATTTTCACTGTTACATACAATGTACAGTTTATTAAGTTCTAACTTACATCTACATTTTTTTTTTCATCTGCTCTTTTGGTGAAAAGAGCTACATTCGAGTACGAAAAAGGATTAAATATAGAGAAGGTGGAGCAAATGCGAGCAATGGAACAGAATCTCATGGGGATGGCAAGAGAAATGGAAAATTTGCGCGTTGATGTCTTGAATGCTGAGACCAGAGCACGTGGTAACTTTTTGTGTTGTATCTAAATGTGGTGGTCGCGTCCTTCGAAATATGTTTTGATTGTTTTTTTAACATAATTCTGGTGCTGATCTGTGTCATTTTAGCTCCAAACCAATATATTGGTGGCTACGCAAATCCTGATGGATATGGGAGGCCTTTTGTTCACATGGGTGTTGGGCCAGCAGGGGAAGGGATAATTCCTTACAACAGTAGCAACAGTGTAGTGTCCAATGTTGGGTTTGGTGGTGCAGCAATGTCTACTACTGGTGGTGTTGCTAAATGGGCAGGGCCTTTTGATCCGTCGCATGCTCGGGGGTGAACAAGATGAAGCTTTGATCAGGAGCTATCCAGAAGCTTTTCTGCCTGCCTTGCCTGGCATCAGTTGCTACAAGGTGAACATTAAGTAGTCTTCATTAGAGGCTTTTCACAAGCTTTAGCTGCCTACCACTTTGCTCTGCATTTGCAAAATGCATAATTCCGCTAATGTTATTGTGTATATTATAGATTAGATGTTTTCTTCACTTGTTAGCTAAAGTGACATATGGCATTGCAATGTAATCTGTTAAAACATTTTAATTTACGTAGTTCATCAAGAAGCTGCATTCTACAGAACCATTTAATTTTGTATCCCCTTTGACAAGCTCTTTGATGAATCAAACTGGACTCCAGGAATTGAATTCTTTAATTTCTTTCATTACATCAGTCTTATTGAATCAATATAAAGGGTTATTAATCTCAGCATTAGCCTTCCCCCTTGATCTGAATTTTTTTTTTTTTTTTGGTGGGATTGAGTGAAGCTTGTTGTAGAAAAGAATGTGCTCTCTTATTGCTAAAAAAACTCCCCGAATACATGCTAATTCAAACCATAGAACTAAAAACTTAAAAATAACAACAATTTAGAAAAGAAAGAGCACGCACACATGGTGACCAGCACCATAAAACAAAAACAAAATTACAAAAGAAGAAAATCATCCTTATTACACTAATTATTTTGAAAAGATAAAAAAAGCTTACCCTTTTCTTGAAAATGATCGGGCTACACTATAAGGAAAACACCTCTCTTTCTTGAAATGGTGGGGACAGATAAGTAATTTGCAGTCTTAATTTTCATCAATTGTAGTGCTCCCACATAACCATAACGAATAATGATAGATGAGCAATAATAAGAAGTAAGCCCATCAAGATAAGTAGGACGCCAAGATTCCTCCATTTGCTTTCCATTACTCTCACAAAACCATGTCTACAAGATCCACAGTTGTAACACAAGATATTTTGATCATTCTGCCATGTAGCACAGTCGCTATATTGCTGTTGTGATTCATCCACAGCCCCTTCAACTTTTGTCCAGAATGTGGCATTCACGTACTCCATTTGACATATTGATGGTGGTTTGCAACATCCGGCCTTCCATGTAACAAAATAACAAGTATTAAATCAGGAAGCAAAGAGCTTACAATACGGATATTATAGAAGATATTCTTCTTCTAAGATTAAGGAAAGAAAGAGATTAGGTTTATTTAAAGATTTTAATCAGGTGATTAACTAGTTGCCGGCATTACCGTAAAATCAACGAATAACTAACAGCATATGATCACTTGAGAAATTATGCCTAGAAAAGTAACCTGATCGGAGCGGAAAATATGCGTTCTTATAATCTTGTGGGAAACATATCAATTTCACTATAGAGACGACATATATAAAACTCATTGCAAGCATCATAGTAAAGTGTCAACAGTAAATTATATCATGTTAAGATATGCATAAAAGATGGTTCAAATATAACAAATCTAAGCACATATATATATAACATGCATGCTATAAATGAAACTTCCTACCTCTATGGATGATAATTTCTTGATACTGAAATCAAATGCTTTGAGATTCAACGACCTGGACACCAAATCATCGCATGTTCCAGTATTGTAGATGCATGATTTAATATTTTCCCAGTTGTCATTATGGCGAACTTTTTCTCTGAACCACTTTGGTGTAGCCATCAATCTTCTGCTTTCCAGCTTGTTAGCTCCCACAAGTGCAAGTCCCATTGTGAGCATCACGATCAATGGCACCATAACTAGAAAGAATCCCGGCACCGGAAACCGTGATCTCAGGAACACAGCAATGTTGCTAATCAAGGAAACAAAGATCAATCCAATGCCGATACCAATCTGTAACCTTGGTAGCCATAAGAGCTCCTCACAATCGTAATCTTTCATGTAAAGCAACCAGATAGCGGAGGCGAGGATCAGAACAGAAAGAACAAAGGTGATAATCGATACTATGCTTGCATAGTTTTTTACTTGATTTACTTTCTCATCAGACTTTGTATTTCCCGCTACTTCTTTTTTAGTTTTGGTGGTTTCTTCGGCTATCGTCATTGCAAGAGCTTCTGTAGGGTTAGTATTTTCTGCCATATTAGAGATGAGCTGAGACAAAAAAATTAATGGCGTTGTTCACTTCTTGTCTCTCTTATCCACTTTATTAACAATTGTTCTGTTTTGACTGTACCAAGTCAAGTTTGTTAAAGAATATGGATAAACGTTATAGAAAAGAGATCCTAATAAATAGTAAGAGTCAATATTATTTGAGAGATTCTAGGAAGAACAAGCATTGTTAATTCGACGCGTGATAAGAAAAGTTCAAGTTTTTATGTGAAAAAAAAAAAAATAAGAGGAAAGTTTTAATGCAATTTTTTCTTTAAAGTCTTCCCTATATCATGCGTTTCTCATTTCAAGGGAAATTTTCTTTCTTTTTTCGGAAAATAAATAAAAATAATTAAAAGAATTATTACATTTTTAAAAAAAAAAATGAATAAGGTCAAGCCCATATAATAAAGATCAAGCATGAATAAGGTCCATTGAAAAAGAAAAAAAGAATTAGACAACCTCGTGGTCTCAAATTTCGTTGAAAGAAAGAAAGAAAGAAAGAAAGAAAAGAAATGTAAGTCCAGCCCAGTAAACAAAACCCCAGATTATAATTCGGATCAAAGATATACCATTAATTAATATTTAATTATTATTCTATCAAGTAAAAGAGCTCCGTGTTGTTGTTTTACCGTAGAAAACACTATTTACCGAGATTAATTCATGCTTGATCAAGCATGAATAAGGTCCAATGAAAAAGAATTATCACTATTTATGTGTTTCCAAAGCATTTAAAAAAAATTAAAGTTTTTTTTTTTTTTTATTTTTTTAAAATTAATATATTTTTAGTATTTTTAAATTATTTTAATGCGCTGATATCAAAAATAATTTTTTTTTTAAAAAAAAAATTATTATTTTGATGCATTTCCAAATAAAAAGCACTTTTAAAATCAATTGCAACCACACTTTCAAACACCCTAAATATTATATGCGGCACACTACAACTTTGAAGCAAAAAAGAAAAAAAAAACAAATATTTTGGCATAGCTAAAATGATTTATTTAAAAAAATAAATGAAAATTCAAAATTTTCTGCATATTAGATGATAATTTTTAAAAAAAATAATAATAAATTATTGAAACTATTACATACTAAAAATATATTTTTTATATTATATTTAGATGAAAATATATTGGATTCACCTGAGTGAATTTGGGTTGATCTGTGAAACCAGTAGGGATAATCTTGAAAAAAAATGAAGAAAGCTCAATCTTCAATTAACTTCATGTTAAAGGATGAAATTCATAAAAAAACAATACTCAAATTAAAAAAAAAAAAAAACATAACTAAACTCGAGTAAACCAGCAAAATTGGCAACTCAGGTCATACACATTACAAGATTTAATAACTATTTTTTTATCCCAGAAGTTATTTCTTATTTAATTATATGACAATAAAACACATGATAAGCTATTTGTATAAAGGTTCTTTTTAGAAAAAAAAAAAATAATAACCAGTACATGTGCATCAGACTAAGAATAGCAAAAGGAGGCCTAATCATTTTAAGCTAAATAACAAAAGGAGATTTTTTTTATTTTAAGTAAAAGATAAATAATTGATAACAAATGATGAAATTGTATTTTTATTTATTTAAAGTCAAATATATACATATATAAAGAAATTATTGATAAAAAAATGATAAAAGAGATTAAAAATGCATTAAACAACTAAAAAGAAAAAAAATATATTTTTCACCAAAACATTATGGCTGAATCCATCAAACTTGCAATCTCAATCATGGACTCAACCAGGTTTAATATATATTTTTTAAAAATTTATTTTTCACCTAAATATAAAATAAAAATAAAAAGGTAAAAAAAAAAGTTAAGGAGAGGGGCATTTGGGCATTTAAAAAAGAGTCTAGTTGAGGCCTGTGTGCCTAGGCCTGTATTGTTTTTCATCTTTTTAAATCATAAATGAGCTTTTTAAAAAATAATAAAAAATAAACCTGTAAAATATGTTAACTTGTTATTTTACATAAAAAAATCATAAATATGAGTTGAAAAACTTATGCATGTATCCAATTAAATAAATTATGAATTATTGTGTATATAAATGAAAAAAATGTCATTAACGATAAATAAAAATACAATTGAAAAAATTAAGAGATAAATATGAATTAAGTTTTTTAATATCACAATACGGGTTAGTTATGTGATTGTGTTTAATGAATTTATGTACTAAATCAATGTAATAGAAATCGACACCCATATAAAATTTATTGAATAAAATAAAATAATATATTACGCAAAGGCTATATATATTAAAAATATTATAAAACTTAAATATTTAATCTATACAAAATAAATTACAGATGAATCATACTAAATTTTTTAAAACGTAGACACACCCAATATAATGGAATTAATTAAAATAAGCCAAAAAGAATTCATAGAGAAGGGGGTGTTAGTTAAAACATAAATTTAAAAATTATTTTAAATAGAAAAGGTATTGATAAAAAAAAATCAAAAGTTCTTTAAAACAAAAAAAATAAAATGAGGTTAGGCTAAGCGCCTAGCCTAGTAAGAAAAGGCACACACATGAGTTGTTTTTTTTAAAAAAAAAATTAATAGAGCGAACAACATGTCATAAGTTCTAATTGTTTGAAAAAAAAAAAAAACAATGTATTTTTTAGAGCTCCCCAGAATTTAGCAACTAGTTGGTCGAAAAAACAGGAATTGCTGTTTTTTTTATTATTTAAAAACTTATTTTACTTGTTTTTTTCTTTTAAGTTCTATATCTTTCAATTTAATTCTTTTTTTTCAAAAATAATATAAAATTGGGTTCTAATTTGAACTCAAAAGGACTCCATTATGCAAAATAGAATTCGAGAACCAAAATGATAATTTTTAAAACAATTACTATTGAAATTTATAATGATACATGAGAAGATGAATAATAAAAACAATTATAATAAAAACTATTTCTCTTTAAGTTTATTCTGTAATCCGGAACATGTATTTTTCAGTGCACACTACACAAACTTTAAGAAAAAAGTCTACCTGCTTTATAACTGCATCTAACGTCCAAAGATTTGGCCTTTACTTAAAGAGGAGTACTGCTTGCAGTAGCAAATTTGCACTTTGAATTTAATTACAGCTTAAATAAATATTAATTTAATGTAAATTAAGTATGGTGGGTGACATATCCTTAAAAGGACCGTGACTGTTTCATTGATCTATGGCGATAAAGCAGGCGATTTTCACTTAGTTTAATGAATGAAAAGTTTTATACAAATGTCTTAAGACAGGACAAGGATGTATATATACTGTTTAAAAATTAAAATCTCCAAAACTTCATGAATACAATCACAAAGTGATGATGTTCTAAAATTTAATAGGCTTAAAAATGAGATTTTGAGTGTTTCTATGGCTATTAATTATATGTTCACGTGAATATTCTCTTCTACTGAACTCAAGAAGTAAGTAGTTGACGGTTAAAGACTTAACAAATGCAAAACAATATTTTTTTAATGGGGTTTAGAAACTTTCAGATGATAAAATTAGTGGTTTTTTTTGTAAGAAATTGTAATAAATAAGATAATAAACTTTAAATTCTAAGAACAAGAGCGTTTATTTTTGTTTATGTATGATAAATGCTTTCAAAATGAAAATATAAATATTTAGAAAATAGAAATTATTAACCATTTACATGGGTAGTTTATGGAGTATATATAACTCATGAATCTTGTAATGTTGTTCAAATAAAAGGGTCGGAGTGTTATTATCTCTTGATAGAATTAATGAGAAATAAATATATCTTACACAACATTAAAAAGAGGGATAAATATCATTTACACAATATTAATAATAAATATATATCTCTTACACAATATTAATGTTGATGGAAAAATAATAGACCCTTAAAAGACTTTTATACACATAAAAGTATAGAGAAATGATTATTATTGACATTAACATTTTATTTTAAAATTTCATAAAAATAAATAAACAAAGCCTTGTGGCTCAATATGTGGTCTATAATGATTGTTAGACTCATACCAACTTGAACTTGGCATGATGCCAAGTCTACAAGGCAATGGAATCTGACAACTTACCAAACTCATTTTTATTTGAGTTCAGCACATACCCAAACTTAGAGATATTAAGTCTAACATCTCGTTAGACTCATATTTGTTTGGATCTAAGCTGAATCCTATGATTTTGGATTTGACAGTTTGTTGAGCCCATGTTTATTTGGGCTCAACATATACCTGAACTCAATAACATTGGGTTTAATAGCTTGCTAAACCTATATGTACTTGGACTCGATGCATTGTTAAACCTAATGTCTTTGGGTTTGACAGCTTGTCATACCCATATGTTTGGGCTAGCATGCAATTGAACCTAATGACATCATATTTGGAAGTTCATTAAACCTATATATATTTGGACTTGTAACATAGCTGAACACAAAGATATTAAGTGTGGCAATCCAAGCTCTTTAGGTAGATTTTTTCCTTACCCTTTTATAAAAGTTTTATTATTTTTAATTTCACCCTTCAATTTAAGTTGATAATGCATTGCATTTTTTCTTTTCTTTTCTTTTGTTAGTGTTTTTGTTTGTTTTTACTTAATTCTTCAATTTTAACCCTTATTATTTTAATTGTTATTTTTTATTTTTTATTTTATTTTGTATTTGTTTTTCAATTTCAACGTTTTATTTCCTAGGAATTGAGTTTTATGATTTTTTTTTCATATATAGTATTTTTGATATAATGATCCAGGTCACAAGTTTGAAAAGTTAACAGGAGTTAACATTTTTGTTTTGTTTTATTTTCATTTATGCTATCAACGTTCAACATTGTTTTTTTTTTTTTAAAAAAATAATTTTATGGTTTCTTTAATTTTTTTATTATATTATTTGAACCTCATGATATAAGACACAAGTTTGTCAGGTTAATCTAGATTAACTTACACCTTAATGTTTTAGATTACATATTTACTGTGCTTGCTTAGTTAGCTAAAAATTAAACAACATTATCTATTTACTCTTAAATAAATGTTTTTGTCCCTTGTTATATTTATTTGTTATCATATATATATATATATATATATATATATATATAAATTCAACTTATTAAGTTAATTGATAATATAACTTGAGTTATTGGATATTTTTAGCCGCCTAAATATTTTATTAGATAAATAATATAGATACGCAACATATCTAGTTTTTGTTATAAAATATAGGTGGTGTTCTTATTATAAGAACTCGACTTCACACGTTACAGACACCAGTCATTAAAACCATGGCTTGAGAAAGTGGAATGCGAAACTTCTGCATGATGACAAAGTGTTAAATATTCAAAGCCATGCTTGTATTTTCGTGTCTGCACCTATTCTCATCGAAGATTTTGCCAAGAGACGGAAGCTTTTTTCTCTAACTTCTTCTGTTAGAAATTCACACAGACGTAATGGACATTCATGACATAGTGTTTGTACTAGCTGGTGCTAAATTCCAAAAGAACACTTACTTGATTGTAAAAAGATATATATTTGGAATTTAAGGGAAATGATTAACTTGTCAGATTTTAAATTTGTTTTTAAAAAATTATTAATTTAAATTTTATAAATTTTAGAACTATATGGTTGTTAATTTTAAAATCCATAATATTTACATTCATTCTCATTCTCAGTAAGCAGCTCTCTTGGATTATGTGGATTAGGTACATATGCATGTTGTTTAAGAGGAAATTATTTATTGCTGTATATGGGCTCCTGAATCCTTGACCACTGCTGTCTATTGTTTTTATTTTATAAATATATACTTGTGTTATGTATATGTTATTTTTATAACACGAAATAGCTCTGAGTTAACTTTAAAATATTGAGATCAAGTCCATTTCTTTAACCAATAAGAAAATAGGTTATTAATTCAATGTAAACTAATTTATATTAATTAGACAGTTTTAGTACATGAAAAAAACAGAAAAAATAAAACTAAGAAAATTAAATCATACATTGCCACAAGTTTATATTTTCATAAATTTTCAAGATAGTCTTAATAGTTTTTGTTTTTGTTTTTTTTTTTTATCATTATTACCATTTGGAGAAAATAGTTAGAAGTTAGAGTACGCGTTGGTTGTTCATTTGTACAACATAATTTTATTTTATTTTATTGAAATAGTATTTTTAAAATTTTAAAATAATTTGAAAAACAACATTTAAGTTATTAGATCTGTTTAGAAATATAATTGTAGTAATTACTTTTTAAAGTATTATTTACTTAAAAATATATTAAAATAATATTTTTTATAAATTATTATATCAGTATATTAAAATTATCTTAAAATATTAAAAAAAATGATTTAAAAATAAAAAAAATTAAAAAAATTTTAAAACGTAAAAATAAAATCTTATCTTGAAGCTGACCGACAGTGTAGCGACGTCGATAAGCATTGGAGGGTGACACGCGGTGGTTGCTTATTGACGGTATTGTCCTTGGGAGCAGCAGAAGACTGCTTTGTAACGGATACTCGAAGAAGGACAAAATAACTTGGCCGGAATGGATAAGAAGCCCAACGACTATCTCTGACTCTCTCTCATTTTTGAAAATCCATTTCATTAATTGTTTTAGAAGGGAGACTTTATCCTAACATTTTTTTTTTTTAACATTGTATCATCGTAATTTGTAAAAACTTTTTATTGGCTAATGGTTAATAAGTGATTCTCCTTCTTTCTTTCTTGTCTGAATTCTCAAATTCCTTTACAAAATGAAAACAGAAAAACACAAAGCATAACTACACAAATTAATATTAATAAGAAAAATACTGAAACATCAACATTTTTTTTTCTTTTTTAAATATAAAATTCATCAACTTTGTTTGGAAGGAAATAAATCTGATAATGCAAAACAATATTTCATTGGATAAAAATAATATGCTCAAGGCTAGTATTTAATTTATTTAATATTTGTTTTAGCGTTTTAAAAGTGTTTTTAAAAAATTTTAAATTTATTTTTACTTCAAAGTAATTTTTTTTATTTTTTTCAGATTATTTTGATGCAATGATATAAAAAATAATTTTTTTAAAAAAAAAATATCATTTTGATACATTTTCAAGAAAAAAAGTATTGTAAAAAATAACCACAACAACATTTTAAAATAGAAACATAATAAAAAAAATTAATAAGTTACAAAAAAAACTTATCAATGATCCTATTTTTTTACTAGGGTTTGGAAAGCCTACTAGCAGCACTTATGGTTTAGAGATCATATTATTTTGTTCGATAAATTAATTTTATTACCCTTTAAGTTGAGATTTTTAAAATTAACATAAAAAGAAATATGTCTTTTCACATTTTTAAACATAATAAAATAAAAACTTTACTCGTAAAATAAAATAAATAAACAAAACAAGCGTTCAAAGATCTTTTAGTCATTTCACTATGATTTATTTTTTATTATTACCGGTTTTAAAAAAGTAATTTAGTTTTTTTACATAAATTAAATATTATTTTAATGGAAAAAGGTTGTTGGTGCATTGGAGGTACCCGCAGACCTCTAGCAGCGCTTGCACTCTTAGAGGCCAAAACTATATTTTATCAACTTTGTCTTTTTTTTTTGTTGGTACAATGTATGTTAGCGGTAATGGAACGATTTGTCACTGGTGAAATTTTTTTTTCCTTCCTAAAAAATTACAGCTTGATCCTGTTAATTGTTGATATTTCAACTTTAATTCTTATTATTTTGATTTTTAATTTCTATAAAACCTTTTATAAATTTTTTATTGTTTTTTAATTTTATCATTCTATCTAAATTACAACTTTTGTTTTTGTATTTTGTTGTTGGACATTATTTTTTTTAAAAAAAATTTAACTTTATAGTTTTTTTCAATTTATTTTCAACTAGATTATTCTAATTTCATAACTTGAAACACATGTTTAACACTTTAACTCAAATACTTATTAATTGTATATTATGGTAGTCTGAATTGACATGAATTTGTTTTTTTATTTTTTTGGTTAAATTTTGTCCTTTCTACTCTTGAAAAAATAATTATATTCTAAGTTAGTGTATTTTTTTTTAATTTTTATTTATTTACTATAATTTCTTATTTATTTTTATTATACAATTAAAATAAAACTAGTTTATTTAATTGATGAAGGCTGTAACTTGAAACATATAGTTTTTCATTTTTCTTTAAAATGAAGTTCCGGCATCAAAACAACAAATATTTTTTTTATTCCTCCACGTTGACAGCGACTAATTTCCATCCGTTAAGACTGTAAAATTTCAACCACGTGTCTCGCAAACCCATCCTCAGGACACAGGCGTTTAGCGCGTGTAGTTGTAACTTGCCTTTTATGTAACCTCCTCCTTCATTCTAAATCACAACTCCCTTCCAAACCCAACACTCTTTTCTTTCTCTCTGATTTTCTGAGCAACCAAAAAACAACTATGTTTCGTCTAAGCAATAACTTGGTAGGAATCCTGAACTTCATTACATTCCTGCTCTCAATCCCCATCCTGTGGGCAGGGATCTGGTTAAGAAACAAAGGAGCATCCGAATGTGAGAAATTCCTCGACACTCCAGTTATAGTTCTTGGTGTCTTCCTCTTAGTTGTCTCACTAGCCGGTCTAATTGGCGCGTGTTGTGGCGTGTCATGGCTCCTCTGGGTTTACCTCGTAGTTATGTTTCTCCTCATTGTCGTACTCTTCTGCTTCACGATTTTAACTTTTGTGGTGACCAACAAAGGTGCTGGTAAAGTTTTGTCTGATAGAGGGTATAAAGAGTATAGGCTGGGTGATTATTCGAATTGGTTGCAGAAGAGAGTGACCAGTGGGAAGAATTGGAGCAAGATTAAGAGTTGCTTGATCGATGCTAAGATTTGTAGTGATTTTCATCAGAGATATTTGAATGATACTCTCACCGTTCTCTATACTCGCCATTTATCTGCTCTTCAGGTTTTCTTTTTAATTTTTTCTAGTCTCTCCATTTTTTGGGATATTTTATTTTTTTACTTTGTTATTGTTTGATTTTGCGTTATTGTTGTTGTCGAGATCTAAGTTTCAGTGAAATAATCTTTATTTATCTTCCTTTTTATGAATTTTTCTAGTGTGTTTATTATGGTATTTTTTCTCTTACTAACAATTAGTATTTTAGTTTTTAATCTCCTATTGGAGAAACGACATGTCACTCGTGAGTCATGATGAATCACTGGTCGTCTGTATAATTTATTCTCTATTGTTTCTAGTTTATTGTAGCTGGAGAGAGAAAAGCAAGAGCACTTTTAGGTGAAGAATATGGTTCTTTTTTGTGGATTCTAGTTATCACATGTTGTTTTAGCTATGTGGGAATTCTTCATAGATAAGAGCATAACTTTATTTAGGATAAAATAAGAGCATCTGGGCTCCTTTTTTATTTTTTAATCTTTACTTTACATATTCTTGAGATTTTGTTGGGATTCTGTAGTTAGAGACTCTTCCTGTGTGGTGATATATGAACGAAATATACCCCTTTCGCTTAACTTTGCTTGTGCTTTTGCTTGAGTTGTAAGTTGGGAAAAATGACCCTGTTTTGTTTCTCAATTACCATTAGTTATTTACCTTGGACGAGCACAAATTTTCATTTATTTATTTTGTTTTTTTTATCGTCTGCTAATTGTTTTCATACGGGGCGGTGGGGTCTCTATTCCTTTATGGCCTTCCACAGCCTTATGGACTGAGTTGTTGCTGTTCCGTGTTTGTATGCGTGCACTGGGACCTCTCAGTGTAAATGCGGAAGTTCATTTTTATGGTTTTGGGAATTGTCGTAGATGTTTTTTCCTTTTCTTTTATATTCAAGGCAATGGCAGAGCAATATGAACTTTGATTACCCTAGGACAAGAGAATGCAGATTCGTTTCTTTTAGCCAAGTGGGTTATTATCAATCCTAAATAATTCATTTAGTTGATATGTGATCTTTCTATAGTTGGATTATTTCTATGAAATCTTGGTAATTAGCTATTCTCCAAATCAGACATATATATAATAACTACGTTTATTTAGATATTGCAGTAGACTTCCTCTTTATGAAGTGCTGACAATACTGGGCTCTGATGTTGTTTCTTTGTGATTTTGCAGGCTGGCTGCTGTAAGCCACCGGATAGCTGTGGCTTTACTTATCAAAATCCGACTACTTGGGACAAGACTACAAATGTCACCTCCGATCCTGACTGTAATGCGTGGGATAATCAATCAAATGTTCTCTGCTTTAACTGCAACTCTTGCAAGGCTGGGCTTCTGGACAACCTCAAGAGTGATTGGAAGAAGGTGGCTGTTATCAACATTATATTCCTTGTGTTCCTCATCATTGTGTACTCCATTGGATGCTGTGCATTCAGGAACAACAGAAGCGAAAATGCATACTTTTCTGGATGGAAGCACACTTAACTTGGGAGAATTCTACTTGCTGCCGGCATGGATGCAGAAAGTAACGCGTAGGATTAGTTGTAGGCAGCTTACTTATGTGCTGCCCACTCTGTTATATATTTATCCTTTTCTGCAGATGGTTTCTTGTATAGCATGTGTATGCCTTTCTTTTAGTATCCCTGTGAACATATTGGCTTTCTATGCCTCATATGATAAGGAGTTCATATTTTCTAAATCTGCGACTTTGTTTTGATCATTCTTCTCTGATTGGCTTAAGCATTCAGACAATGCGTTAATTTTTACCCGTACGTTGTTTTTTGGGCCTTAATGACATTCTGAATCAGCTTTTATTACAGCCCTTTAATAGATTTATTACCATGGAGTGGTGCAGACAGTGCATTGATTGCTGATAAAAGACAAGCTCAGAGGAACTGGTTTCTTCTGAATATATGTGGCTGTGCAGTGGAGTCAATGCTGGTGTATTAGTATTTTATATATATGATAATACTAAAAATAAAGAATATTATATTAATATAGTTATAAATAAAAAAATACTTCAAAAAACTATTCAAGTAACAGTCTCATGGTGGTTGGATATGCATCGGTGCCATTTCTTATTCCAGAAGGGTTTTTTTTTTTTTTTTTTTTGACATGGAGAGAAGCGAGAACAGGATTAAAAAAAGGTTAGATATTTCTCTCTATGGCAAGCAGTGGTTGATTGCGAAGGAGAAGATTAGGAAGGAAGCTATCTTGACGTTTCTCGAGACTCGTTTTATGTATGGCGATGATAGCCGGCGCTGAAATTTGCATCAGATATTTGTTTGGTTGTCTGCTTGTTTAGAAGTAACATATTGAATAATTTTTATATATTTCAAGATATTTATTTTGGATATATATCCATTATCTCATATTGTATGTAACATTTAATTATTTAATCAAATACATACTCACCATATCTAACACTATTAAACTAACACATCTTAGAATATATATATACATACAAAATTTAAAAGATATTCAAAATTATTATTAATTGAATTAAAATTTGCGCTCAAATGGTATTAGGGTCCCTCTCGTCTCAAGACATCTTGTGTTCGAGCCTCTCCTTTATAATAAAAAATTAAATTAGATTTTCATGAATATTACAAATGATACATAATTTATCAATTTTTTTTTTTAGATTAATATGGAATGTTTGTGTTAGCTTCCATGTACATTGACCAATTCTATGGATCATGAAGTTAACGACTATGTAAGTTTCCAGTAGCTTTGATGTTTATGGGACTTGAACAGATGATCTCTGAGAAATAAATTTAAAACCTGATCAGTTGAGTTACATCTTTCACATCGATTAAATATAATTAATGTTACATACAGAAGTACTGAATTTTTTTTTAATACAAGAGTAATTCTTTAATTAGTAAAACAAAATGGTTGGTAAAACATCTCAAGCATTTCGGGCATCTTAAATAACATGAATGAAATTTTAAATGATAGGGATGGATAGATTTTTTTTTTTTAAATGCTAAGAAATATCTCAGATATACAAGATGAAAAAAAAAATCTAGAAATTGTTTAGGAACACAGTTAAAACTATAATTTAATATATTTAAATAAAAAAGCTATTTTAAAAATAATTCCTACTATTCTGTCGAAACATCCCCTGTTAACAAATATCAGAACACCGATTTGTCGTAAAATTGATAATAAAATGAGAAAAGAAACGTCTTTATCTTTGTGTTCCTGGTAACTTCCAAATCTTAATTATTGTACCTTGTGTTTATATGCTAAAAGACCATACATTTAGTCCAGTGGTGAATTATTATTGTCTCTGATGAGTCATGGCGCACGTATGAGATCCACTTTCTTGGAGAGGGTCCCATTCTCCAAGCATGCGCTTGCTTGATTTCTAATTCAATTGTGTTGTCGCATTTTTCAGATCCTTCCATTTGTCTTACCTAAATTAAAGAGAATCAAAAGGCATTTTTTAATTTTAGAATAAAAAATCTAAAAACTTAAGATCTATGATTTTGATTTTAATTATTAAATGGCGCGAATGATCTTCTGGGAAATATTAAGGGTGCAGGTGCATATCTTATTTTTATAGGAGCGTGTTTGGAAGTATGATTACGATTGTTTTTTAAATAATTTTTCATGCTGAAATACATACTAATGATTTTTTTTTATTTTTTAAAAAATTATTTTTGACATCAGTACATCAAAACGATCCAAAACATACAAACCGTATTAAATTTAAAAAAAAAAATTAAATTTTGTGGGAACACGGTTTGCACCGCATTCCCAAACACACTCTAAATCTTCGTGGAACCATTGCAGGAGATATCAAATTTTTAATTACATACCATGATTAAAAAAAATTAAAAATTAAAAATTAAAAATTGAGGCATTTCCCTGTGTTGTTTTTCAATACAGTGTGTCAATCATAGTTTTGAAATCCAACTCGGTCCGACGGGTTGACCTGGTACCTGGCTAATCTGGAGCTGAAAAAAAAAAATAAAATAAAAAACCTGGTTACAACTTGTTAATTTTTATTATTTTTTTATTAAATTAATATTATTTTAATTTTAAAAAAATTAATCTGAATAATCTAATTAAAATCTAAAATTCAGACCTTAATCGAGATCTGAGTCTAAAAATTATGGTGTGAACCCTCCTCCTCCTCTACTTGCGGAGCAAAGCTTGTAAGAACCCGGCTTCGCATGGGTCCACAAGCATATGCCGCCATGGGCTATCATGTTGATATCTCTTCTGCAACGTATTATCACCTAGAATTAGGACCCACGACTTGGGCCACCGTGCTGCATAACAATGTCTTTGTACCATGAAAGGAAGAAAAACAGCATGAGAATTAAGTACGAAAAACTAAAATGTTTTTCTATAGTGTTTTGATGCATGCTTAAAATTATAATTAAAGGTTTTTCTACGGTGATTTTTGAAAAACAGGCAGGGCATACACCAATGGTTTAAAATAAATAATTCTTCACTCAAATTCAAATTTTTAATTGGTAAAATATAACTTTTTTGTTATTCAAAATATTATTTTAAAATAAATCTTAAATTCAAAACTAATTCGAAGCCTGAACAAGATCCGATGCATGTGAGTTGATTTAAGTTCAAAAACCCACTTTATTTAGAACGCTTTTCTTTAAAAGCTTGGGTTGTTTTTTTTATTCAATTTCAACTTTTCAACTTTCTAATTTAAAAAGTTTCTTGTTTATTTTCTATATAGAATATAGTTTTTTAAAAGAGTATTGGTTTTTACCAAGATAGGTAAATCAAGAATTATTTAAAATCTATTTTTCATTCATTCATAAATTACGTTAATTTTTCGCATTAAAGAGCTTATATGAGCCCATTAACAGTATTCTTAAACATTTTTTCTAACTATATGTATTTCTCGGACAGAAAAAAAAAAAAAGAATTTTTTTGGTCTTCAGGTTCATCAAACTTTGTCGACATTAGAGAATTTGTCAGGTAGAAGTGGCTTTTCCAAATTTATTTTGCAGACGTTCTTTCCTGAAGATTCATCTATAGAACCTTGCTGAATACTTGTCTGGTCAACTTGTGGCATAGAATTTGCCCCTTGTCTGGTCTCCCTTCGGTCTTCAGCTTTACCCCACAGCACCATATACAAACCAGCGATCACAGCAATAGCGCCTAACAAGCTGAAGTGAGGCAAATATATCAGATGACAAATATTAGAAGCACTAATTAGCCATTTATACTTGTTTCTGGTGATAACTAATAGATTTCTTCATAAAGATAATAAATTTTTATGAAGACAATATTCCAAGGTGTTATTTACCTTGCCGTGTAAACCATTTCATGCTGAAAGATAGCAGCTAAGGTGGTCACAATAACAGTAGATAGGGGGCTGAACATTGCTGAGAAGAGCGGACCCCTGCGTGCAATGCACCAGGCTTGAAGAACAATGATGCTTGCAGAAGCAATCCCCTGGTCAACGTAGGTTTTTATCAGTGAAATTTAGATTGGTCATGGAAGGCTACGGTTACATTTTAATTTCAACTAACAAAACATGTTCATCAAGATAAGAGTACAGAGAGAGTATGACTACATACTACGTAGAGCAAACAAGCATACTCAAGATTTGAATGTGGTTTCCAGGCTTGTGGATCTGTCTTTATGAAGATGGTAACTGCTGTTGTCTGTATGGATCCAAAGAAACACATCCAAGCAGTAGAGAGTAAGGGATCAGGACATCTTGCTGATATTGGGACCTGTCCAGAATTTCAGTGGAAGGAGTTGGATTTGTGATTTCATTAATGCCAGACAGACATATGAAGATAACGTAGGGAGGAAAAACCTGCATGATGGTCCAAATTGCCCAGCAACAACTGTTTCCAAAAAGGATTAGTGAACCCAGCAACCAAGTCTCACCACTAGAGCCGCTGGAAGATTTTATTGCTACGATTCCTGCGTTAAGTAGCTTTGGCCCTCTGAGCAACGCCATGGACATGGCTCCACTAACACTGATAACTGTCCCTATTATCTTCGCGTTACTTCTCAAGCTGCGGATATTGACTTTCTCCATTCTGATAAATTAGAGACATGAAGACTTTCAATATTATATTAGACAGTCAGTTGCATGCCCGATTTTGTTGGTTCGCGAAGATTTTTCATTTCTTTTGTTGTATTATGTCGTTTATCTTAATCATTGATGAATATTTATTGTTTTGATTATATGCCTGCATAACTGAATAAGTTTAGATCAAAAGAAGAAAGAGTTTTCTGGATGTACCCTATAGCTGCTGTAAATACAAAAGTGAGTCCAGGAACTAAATTAGACATTGTGCTTGACATTGTTGAAGAAGATAAGGAGATGCCTTCAAAGTAGGCAATTGAGTTGATTGTTGGGCTACAAATGAGAAAGATCAGATCATGTTTTCAGTGAATCTCACCACCTCTTCACACAAAAAACTAAAATTCAAAGAGAAATCTACCCAAGCAAAGCAGCTACATATAACAATACAAATTCCTTTAGTCCCAGAGAAATTGTACTGGACGCTCTCCTGTCAACAAAAGCAAGAAATATGAGAAAAAACTTGGAAAATATTATATATATATTTTTTCCCCAATTAAAGGGAGGGAGACTGGCTGAGATAAGATAGATGTTAATTACCTTCTTGAGAAATAAGCCATAGGTGCTATGACCAAGGCTGCAATGACCTGCCTGTAGACTGACAGGATTTCAGGACTTAATCCTCGTGAAAATGCTGCTTCAGAAAAAATAGCTACTCCTGCTTCAAGAACCTGTACTCCCATCATAGCCATCACAGGCTTGTAACTATCTATCACACTCATGCTAAATTCTTAACAGATCAATGGGGTAATTCAGTCTCTGTAACAGCAAAATATGCCCAATTATACATCAGTATTCTCATCTAGGAATGCAATATTGGTATTTATATACGCTGATGTAAGGTAGCGAGGTTGTTCAGATACACATCTAATCTACTCTCAGCGTAAAGGTTTCAAATGAAATCAACATAAGAACCAAATACATGGCAAGTCCATTAACACTAGCACAAAGTCAACAAGTTTTCTTATTGGTCAACAAGTCCAATATATACCATAGTTGCCAATAACCTAATCAAACGCTCGGATGACTACATTGCTCTTATTTGCGTGCCCATAGTACCGTCTGCTGATGTAATGTAGTGGGTCGACGTACGCATCTAATCTGCTCTCAGCAACGGTTTCAAATGAAATCAACAAAAGATGCGAATATATGGCAAGTCCATTAACACTCACACAATCGGGCTCATGAACCTGATGCAATGAAGGCGAAGGATATAAAGATTTTTGCAAGTCAAAGCCCTTTAAAGATCAAAGAGAAGACAACTAAAATATTCAATTCTATTCATTCTTCACTTGCCAAAAGCCATTACAACCTTTTATATATATGGAAAAAAAATAAAAACTCCCAATAATACTAAATGAAAAAAAGATAAACTAGGAAAAATATTTCTTAAAATAGAAAAAGACTAGAAAAATATAATAATAAAGAATTGAAAAAAAATTAAAAAAATTATATTTTTCCAAAAAAACTCCCACATCAACCACTAAATAAAATATCAAATAAAATAACATAAATTAAATTCTAATAATAATAATAATAATAATAATAAAATCAAATAAAATAGACTTGACTAAAAAGTGATTGGTTGAGTTTTCTACTGTTATCTATGTCTATACAACAGCGTAATATATAATATGAGTTTGGTGTCCCCGTCAACTTTATCAAGGTTAGAGAAGCTTGACCCTATCAAGTATAACTCTAAATGGTTATGATATATTTCTATAGATCATGATTCATCTATTGAAATATGTCTCTTAAGTGTATTCTAATAAGGTAGCCACACCAAAAAACTACAAAATGGTTGCACCTCACAATCATTCATAAAAACTTGATTATATAAAATAACATTAATATATTTTCTTTGTGCTAGGGATATGGGTGTAAGAAAAAACTAAGAGATTTATCGATTTCACTATACATCAAGAGTCAATTTACTATTTAATAGAACCAGAAAAAAAAAAACAAAAAAAAAAAACCAAAAAAGAAAGAAAGAAGAAGAAAACCCAATTACACTTTACACTTTTCACCTAGCACCCTGTAGATTTTAATAGTAACATAATGCAGCTTTGAATTTTCTTTCCTAAAAATACAGGGATACAAAGTTGATGGGTACAAAATTACAACTCACTTTGCATTTCCTTCAATTTCTCTAGAAAAAGAGGGGCAAAAACTAATTACAAATATTACATTACAAATAAAACTAAAAGAACCTAAAAACATTATACATGTAGAAAGTTAGAGAAAGAATACAAGAAGAGCAAATAGAAAACTATTTATAAGCCTAAAATCAGGTTTGGCATTCCTTATTTTCTATGTAGCCATGTAAAAGCAAACACATTTTTTTTTAATGACTTTTGTTCCCTAAAAAAATGGCTAATTTCCTCCTAAAAATTGGATAGAAAATATGGATAATTTCTTGGCTTTTACACACCCATTTACTCGCATAAAAATCATATATGGAGAGATCACATGTGTTTATAGAAAGGTTCACGTGACAATTATGTAAGTTATCATTAGACTTGAGATTACCAAGTTATCTTATATAGAGTGTTATGTTTTGATCCTGCTATATGTTGTCCTAATCAAAGGTAACAAATAGATAAATATTAGGTATAATATGAACTATATGAAGATATTTAAGTAATTAAGAGAGCATTCATAAACCTAGATGAATTAGATAAAATGTTTCATTTGTTATCAAATAGTATTGATTGTAAATCTTTGCACAAAGTATAATAAGATTTGAAAAGAATTTCAATTTTATTCTAATAATCAATGATTTTGGTATTGAGAACAAACATGATTTGATAAGGTAGACACATTTCATGTTATAATGTTTAAATCAAAACATTGTTGATGAAAAGATAATAATTATACTGAGAAACTGGTCATTGAAAAGTTAAGTCAAACCACTTATGACTTTTCAAATATTTAAAGGATCAAAACAGGTTACTAGACATTGTACTTAATCTTTAAATATAAATCAATAAATTATTAAATTGATAATAAACTAATTTATTTAATTTATTCAATCCTATTTTATTTAGGATTATGATTTATATTTGAAAAAAATTATTAGGGAACGAAATAGGTCACACATATAAGAATTGTTGGTCAAAAATTAAAGTGAGATGATTAATCAAGTGTAACTTTATTATAAATAATTTTTTTTTTATAAATTGAGGAGTATAATGTATTTTATACAGGAAATTACAATTCTAGACCTAAAAACAATCAACTGAGGACTTGATTGAATAAATTTCTAAAATTAGCCTAAAATAATATATGTAATATTATTTTAGGGTTTAAATTGATATTTTTTTCATTTATAAAGTTATTAGTTTTCCCTATAAATAGAAAGATATGCCTCTTATTTTCTAAGAGTAAAGTAAAATACTGAAATACGTAAAACATAAAAGAAAAGAGCTAGTACTTAAATGTATATCAATCCCTCTTATTTTCTAAGATTTCTCACTGGTGGTTTGTGTGGATTATCATTAGAGGCTGAACATTTGAACAACTTATG